>NC_073693.1:29419633-29550168 GCF_029784155.1 Uranotaenia lowii
ACCGTGACAAGTCAATGTAATCATAGAAGGGATTATCTGAAACAGCAAAAAGAACTCTTTAGGTGCAGAGAACTCATACGACCCATAAAGCTGTTTCAGAAAGGAATGAGAAGGGATGTTCAAGTGGAAAATCCTACATGGCAAATAGGATTGACGAAATATGTATAAATATAATTAAAATAAAATGAAATAATCTCACCAAAGTCCATTAAAAGGCGATGAGAGAAGGAGGCAGCACGGGTTGATTTATATTTGATGGTCCTGTTGTACAAATGGTGGTCATCCCTGCACCTTCCAGTCACTGTTGCTTGATAATCCAGCAAGCGTTTAAGAGTCAATTTTCGGGATTTGAGTGCTTCTTTTCTTCTGCTGATCTTTTGCTTATCACACTGCTATCCTTACACATATTTCGAAAAAGAAGCTCGAAAACAGATAAGAATTATTGTTTTTCCACGAAAACAAATGAGAAAATTGCGAGGTCGGAAAAAACTCCTTCAACAATCTAGATCTCGTTCAGACATAAAATTGACACTGGTCCTTGTAAGACAAAATGTAGGTATTCACAACACTCGGGTCCGTTCACTGCAATTAATGATACAAAAATCCCCAAATATTTTCCTCTTTTGAGCTTTAAACTTTAAAAAATCCAATCAATTCCTTTCTATTTGAGAACGTTTTCCGCAGCACGAAAAAAAACGCGTGTTGACGCTTCAGCACACGCCTACTCTTTTCATAGAATACAGTTTTGGATAGGTGTTAAAATTGTAAGTCTAGAAAATTTTTGTATTGGAAAGCACAAAAGTGTGGTGGTACGCCTTTGCCGTACAACAGACTACTCTTGAGCTTGAGCTTGAGCTTGCTATCAACTACGGTTCACCTGCGGACCCTCTTGGCCAATGGCATAATAGTTGCACTTCGTGATTGATTCGAGATAATCAATATTGCACAATAAACCAACTAAAAGATTGCTGGTAATAAGCAATTCAATCTCACCGTACAATCTTGAGAATCTTTTACTTTCAAATGAACCAATAACGACGCCGGCCAAGTTCGTGTAGTCGATAGAGGAAAAGAAGTGCAGCACATGTGATGATTTGTTTTGCGGAGACCGGCTGTACGCCATCCCTCCACAATTTTCACGCTGATTGTTTGGGAGTAAAAGTGATGTGGCATGGAAAATACTTTGGAAATTTTGTGGCCACTTGAAACCTATTCTCCTACTCTCTTGAAATGCGTTGCCTTGAAATGCGTTGCCTTGAAATGTTTCCTGTTGAAACTCCTTATTAATCCTAAAGGCCTGACACAGAAAACTTTTTTGACTATTCCGTGTCACTGAAAACTGCAACCTTTAAAATAAATCACCTATAATTAACAAAACCTGTAATTTTAAATTGTTTTCCTTGAATGTTAACGAAGATTCATTTATTATTACAGCACATGTCCTGTAAAAAAGTTGTATGTATGTTGTATGTTGGATATCCACCATGGGTGCACGGATTCACCGCAGTTTCTGCCTAAGTATGTGCTCACATGCATTCTTTAGATTATTAAGTTCGACAAATCTCCAATGCACCGCGTTCATCATACCCGGACCCCATGGCTTCGTGTGAACTGTTATGGAGTGAGTGTATTGTGTTGATGTATGTTTATTTTGGAAGAACGAGTCAATCAGGTGGGCTAGTTTACTTACAGGTATTCCGGCATCCGTGTATATACCTGGCCAGCTGGCAACTGATTGAACATTCTTATTATATAGTCAGTTATATGAGGAAACACATCTTACCTGTCGGCAACTCATGGGATTCGAACCCAAAAGTTTTCTTGCCGATCGGGGGGAATCGAACCCAGTACGCCTGGCATACTAAAACCAGACTCGCGCCAGCCTATCCACTAGACCACATCGGCGCTTGCAAATGTCCTGTAAAAAAGTTGTACACTAAAAATTAAATGTCACGTAATCATGTTTTCGACCTGTAAAATTACGGTAAATGTCCTGCTCCTTTTTGTTACAGGACATTTGCGTAATTTTACAGGAAATAATTTTTGCTGTGTGGAAAGAAGGTTGAAAGTATCCTAAAACTAAGAAGAATATGTGTCAACCAAATGTTTGTATGGAATCATTACTTGCTGTACAACAGACTACTTTGTATAGGAAGCGCTATCGACTTTTGCTCCCACATTCCTAAACACAGCAAGCCAGTTGGATTGTGTACTGTGAATACACAATAGTAATTTAGCGGCATAATTAAACCGCTAACAAAAAGTTAGCGGACTAACTAGCGACTAGCGGATTAGCGTTTTTGTACCGAACACTGCTGAACTAGATATTGTAAACTTTGAACTCATTTTTCTCGAAACCACGTTCATGGCGTTCAGATTGGTCTGGTCGAACCCCGACCTTGGAGAGTATAGAAATTTATTAAAGAATTGTAGTTCAAAGATGGTACAAGCAATAAATTCCTGTATTTCCTGTATTCCTGAAGCGAGTTATTTTCCATATGTCCAAGCTTCATTTATGACGCTTTGGATATGTCAGCAGTGTCGTGATTTTACGAATCTCAATTCAGAGATTTACTTAAACACGTCTGTCGGTCATAAGAATAGATCAATGATTGACTTTGTTTTGTTTGTTTGTCAAGTGTTGCCAAAATAGCAAATGTTGTCATAGTAATTTATTTTATTTTACTTATCTTCAGTGTCGCCGAATACACCTGTTATTTAATTTTATTCTTAATTAAATTTGATTTGACGCGTCAACTTTTGTTCTTTTTTCTTTAAGAGCAAATTTTCTTTTTACCAAATATCCACAATCTTTATTCCACATCTTTATTCTCCATCCTAAAAATATTATTTAATTTCTGCTTATCCTTCATCTCATCTCTACATTACTTCTCAACTCTATTCTCAACAGGATCTTTAATTTATACATTTGTTTTTCTTAAATACAAAATTTTATATCCCAAATATCCCTCATCTATTTTCTTCATTCCATCCTCTGCAAATGCTTACAAATCTTTTTTTTTTTGCATATTCTTCATTTCATCCGAAAATATTCTTCACAAAAGCTTTCCCAATTTGTGATTTCCCTGTCGCTCTGCTTTTATTTACCAGAGCCGGAACAATCCGCAAAAAAAAGCATTCTTAGCATCAGCTTTCTCAAACTGTGCTTTCCTTGTCACTCTGTCCCAGTTTAAAAGAGCCGGAATAATTCGATAGTAAAAGGCTTATTCAAAACAAACAATCAGCAACAGTAGCCTTGAAAATAACAAATCAGAAGCAGCAGCCTTAAAAATCTGTGCTTCTTAAGCCAATTCTGTCCTTTTCCACCAGAAGGCCAAATTAAAACAAACAATCAACAACAGCAGCCTTAAAAATCTGCGCTTCCAAAGCCAATTCCATCTTTTTCCACCGAAAGACCAAATCAAAGCAAACAATCAGCAAAAGCTGCCTGAAAATCTGCGCTTCAAAATCTATTCTGCCTTTTACCACAGGGTGGCCAAATCAAAACAAAAAAGCAGCAGCTTCAAAAATCTGCGCTTCTAACGTAAATTCCGTCTTTTTTCACCGGATGGCCAAATCATAACAAACAATTAGCCGCCATAGTCCTGAAAATCTGTTCTACCAAAGCCATTGCGTCTTTATCCACCGAAAGGCCAAATCAAAATAAACAATCAGCAGAAGCTGCCTGAAAATCTGCGCTTCCAAACCCATTCCACCGGAAAGCCAAATCATAACAAACATAATATCACAATTCCGTCTTGTTCCACCGGAAGGCCAAATCAAAATAACCAGCAGCAGCAGCCTTAAATATCTAGGCTTTCAACGCCAATTCCGTCTTATTTCAACGGAAGGCCAAATCAAAACAATCAACAGCAGCAGCCTTAAATATCTGCGCTATTTATGCTTATTCTACCAACCACGCCATTGTCGTGATTTTACGAATCTTAATTCAAAGATTCACTTTAACACGTCTGTCACTCACAAGAATAGATCAATGATTGACTTTGTTTTGTTTGTTTGTCAAGTGTTGCCAAAATAGCAAATGTTGCCATAGTAATTTATTTTATTTTATTTATCTTCAGTGTTGCCGAATACACCTATTATTTAATTTTATTCTTAATTAAATTTGATTTATTTTCTGTATATCCTTCATATCATCCTACAAGCAGGAACTTTATAACGAACCTAAGCGCACCTAATAGGTTTTGTAGCTGTTTTAGAGGTTAATGCTTAGAACGCTCAAAATGCTCCTAAAACTTCTCGAAACTTCATGAAGATAAACAATATCTGTTATGAAAGCAAAGATTTTTTTTCGTAGATGTATGAACTCTGAAACTTACTTTTTTGTTAAACTTTTTCCGAGTCAGTCAAGTCATGTTGTTTACAAGAATGAGCCTTGTTTTGCAAACCAGCATAAACAAAACCCATCAATCTAACGGTTCTACGTACTAATTCTCTCTGCCCTCAGCCAAACGATCATAACTGTTTAACGCCCATTAGAGAAAGGCGCACTCGCTTCAACAAGCCGTGGAACGCCAACATTAATCGGTCGACAGCGAGTGGGTGCCTGTTGGTGGCTCTAATGGAAATGAAAAATAATCCATGGAAAATCTGACACACATATTTCAGCTGAATGTCAGAACCGCACAATAATGCACAGCACACACACTCAACAACGATTTTCCATTCGCATGCCATCGTGGCATGATAAATCGATTTGAATAAACCAACAAGTTGCTCCACTTGCAGCTGGGTTTCGCTCGACAGGACACGCTCTCTGTCTCTCTATCTGTAGGGTGATTCAATTGGTTCCGGAAATTTATTCCTAATACAAGATGATGGAGATTTCAGGAAGTATCACCCTAGGCTAGTGGTCTTCGATTGAATTTTACATTCCAGCATAACAACAGGGGGCTCATGTGCAACTGACAGATGCTTTTAACATTTTTTTCCTTCGACATTGTATTGTTTTGTTTTGTGTGCTTCAGAATGGGTTCTTCCTGGAAGAATCGTGGGAAATTCCATTCAGTTTTCTTAAAATTGATTGACCTGAAGAACTGATATTCTTATGTATCTTGAAAACAAGTTTTTTTGGACCTGTTAACTCAACAATTTGACTATTCTAGTCCATTATTTGCATTTTGAGAGGATTGAGGTTGACATATTTCTTAAAGCAGTCCAGGAATGTATGGCTTAATAAAAAAAACCAACAAACGGCAATCCCGAAATGAAATCATTAGCCTCTGATTTGGCCTTTCTGAAGCATACTTGAATAGTAAAGCTGCTCAATTTATTACCGGAGCAAGTCGAACCAAAGAAATAATACACCTAATCTAACTCGTTCTGTCTCTAGCTTGAATGACCAAGACCCAATTTAGCCGGGCACAATATGAGCTCGAATTTATCTTATTTGAACCTGACCGAGCCAATTTAGTTTGAGGATGGTGGGAAAACGTGGAAGAAAAAAAAGTCCTCCGGGAGGCATCCCGATCCGGGATGAAATTTTCCCAAAAGATTTCTGTAGCCGGAAAAATGGAATCAAATGGTTACGGTTAGCTTAGGAACTTTTTCCCATCCTTTTATTCCATCGAAGGACGGAACTAAGAATATGAGTATCTTTTACAGGGCTATCAAACAGGATAAGTTATTTTTTCCGAACATATCATGTTGATCTGATTATCTAGTCTACCGATGTCCACTGCTTAGAGTCTTGAATCCTTGAAATTCTCAAAAAAAAACCTAAATAAAACTGCTTTTTCTTCCTATAGACAGTCATATAGGACGAGATCATTCACCGACTGTCTAAAAATTCTTTTCCCACCGAGGCGGCGACAAAAAGCAATAGCTCATTGTGCGAAATCCGACGCTATTCATCTTGTTCGTGTTGTTGGATATCGCCTTTCAACGCCGGCCGCCAAAAGTTCCGTAGGTTGTGAAGAGAGAAGATTGAACAGTCCGGGCCGGTATGAAAATCTGATGACTAACCGAACGAAGAAAAGGTTTTCGCCTTTCTGAACGGAGAAGCAAATCCCTGCGGGTGGATAAAAGCACAGAAAATAAATCGGTAATATGAAGGCTTTCCACTGGTTTCACTGTAAGGGGAGGTAGTTTTGTGCGTTTTGATGAAGGAAGCAAAAATGTGGAAAAAACAATAATAACAAATTTTTTTTCAATGAAAATATGCTTTTTCTTCGTTTAAAAGAATCTAGAATTGCATGATTAAGAGCATAATATAAAGTTGTCGAATGTACGCTCTAGGCCTCAAAAGGGAGTTTTCAAGGGACTTGCAACATTTTTTTTTTCAGCTTTTGCCTAGGTACTTTAAATCCGGAGTTATGTAGAACAAATTACTTTTTTGATAGCGTTTGTGAAATACTGTTTTTGTAGCATTCGTTTACGTTTTTAAATATTGTTGACTATCTTGTCGACGTTTTCTACGAGAGTTGCCATTTTTTAGATGCAAGGAGTTCAAGGCCATTCTCTGAATCAAATTTCGCACTGTATTTGTCAGTAGGGGATCTCCGATAGCACTTCAAGGAGAGAACGATAAAAGAAACATTTATCGCTTTTCTGTTTTTCTATCCCTCCAAAAGAAAGAAGAATGGGCCCCTAATCATCGTAGAAACATTTCTCGTACCCATGTAATCCCCCGTGCCACATTTGGTTCCATTTGCTCCATAACTTCTGATTTATGCGAACGAATTTGCATGAGAGAGTGACCCCTTCCCCATTTTCTGCACCCCCGTCCCCCCCCCCCCACACTGGATGGAGAGAGGGGTTGAAAATAATCATAGAAACATTTATTTAATCCAAATAACCTAGGGTTGCCATCCGTCCCGCAAAAGAGGGACATGTCCCACTTTTTTTTCAAAATGTTCCTGAGAAAACTTTTGTGATTGACTCAATAGACTGAGTCGATTTGGGGTCATTTTGGAATTTCTAAAACCCTGGGGTCTTAAAAACTTCGTCTTGGTCCAAAACTCATCCATGATTTTTTGCAAAATTTTAAAGTAACGTTTACATGAGTAAATTTGAACTTTTAGGTTTGTATGGGAAAATTGAATATTTTGTACTGAAAAATCAACATCATTTTTGTTTCGTCTGTGGAAGCGAGCCAGCTTATGGTTTTTGTGCCAATTTATAAATTTCCTAAAGGAAATTTTCCGCTGAACAACTTTGTCCAACACCGTAACTTCGTATCTTATTAGGGAAAAAAGTTATTAGCTGTTTAACATGGGTATATCTTTTCGCACTGATAAACAATAAATTCAATTGACATCCCTGCAAAGTGCCTAGCGAGGTACTGCGTGACTACTTTCCATGCAACACTTCGCGAGGCTCAAGCAGTGATGTCAATTGAATTTATTGTTTATCAATGCGAGAAGACATACCCCTGTTAAACAGTTAATAGCTTTTTTGCCTAATAAGATACGAAGTTATAGTCTTAAGGAATTTTATAAATTGGCATGAAAACCATAAGCTGGCTCGTTTCCACAGACGAAACAAAAATGATGTTGATTTTTCAGTACAAAATATTCAATTTTCCCATACAAACCTTAAAATTCAAATTTACTCATGTAAACGTAACTTAAAATTTTTGCAAAAAATCATGGATGAGTTTTGGACCAAGACGAAACTTTTTAGACCCCAGGGTTTGAGAAATTCCAAAATGACCCCAAATCGACTCAGTCTATTGACTCAACCTTCTTTGATTCTACCACTTCAAAATATTTGGTCCGTGCTTGATGAAAACGCCATTTATAACATCTCTCCTCGATCAATTTCAACTGCTGTTATTTTCTTCTAATCTTTTTTATCCAAAATTTGATTTTCAAAACTAGAAATTTTCTTACTTGAAATTATCAAAATTCACCGATAAGGCTGTAAAAATTAAATTGGTGGGGAGATAAGGGCATAATGGCCACTTTAAGGAAAAGGCTTATTTAACCATAGAGAACAACTGTAATATGTGAATTACATCATTGTTTCGTGTTCAGACACTCAAATAGTCTATTGCCTTATTTGATGAAACTTGAAAAAGTAGATAAAAACGTTTAAAAATGCATTTTAAAATTTTCTGCCGAACGCTGAAAACCAGTCACTGTAGGGGCATAATGAGAACCCCCCCTGTGGCAGTATAAGCACCACGGGAACAGACGTACAAGCTGGAACAAAAAATCTTCAGAAAAGTGTGTAAAATTTCAAATGCTGGCATCCAAAAAATACGTTAAAAATTGACTTGGAACAGTGCCATCTGTTGCGCCGTTCAAAAGTTACAGATCACATTTTTAAGTGTCCAGTTTTCAAAAAGGCGTAGTCGTATATGAACTCATTAATATTTAAACTAACGTCGCTCTAAAATGGATCAATTTATTGCTAGATAAATGCAATAAGAGTTACTTCTGACTAGAGAGAATGTCACTTCCTTTATTTTTGCACTACTGTTGCAGTCAGAATGACTAACAGTTTTGGATTAAGTTTTTCTATTTCTTGAATGGTTATCGTCAAAGGACGAATCAGCTATATCCAGTCAGATCTGATTCTAGACATCTCAACGCGAGATACTTTCAAGTACCTACCTATCACTTTTGCATCCCATGGTTCAAAATGTAGGTAATACTTCTACGATATTTTTCAATTATGCAATGTTTCGAAAGTGTTAAGAAACTTCAACAGCGATTTTTTTTATACATGCCGAACAGTTCATACGACTTGTTCAAAACTGATCAAAATTTTGCTTTTTTTTCTCAGTTTGGTTTTAACATTCTCTTTGGTGTGTTTGGAGACATCTGGTGGCCCAGTCAAAGAAAAAAAATTGGTTCAAAACGGTCGTTGGAAATTTTACACGAATTTCGTGGGCTAGCTGTACGTCTGTTCTCTGTGTAAGCACCATTAATCGGGGCACGATTAGCGTTTTCTGTCGAGGAATCTAGCAGCGAATTCGACTCGATGAAGTCAACTGAATAATAGAGCTACAGCTTGACTTATTTCATCTGACAATTTGGCCTATTGATAAAGTGTCGGAGAGGTAATCAGTAGAATCGAGTTCGATTCCTGGTCAGGGTGATTTTTTTTCACTCATTTTAGTGGTTTGTGCCAACGTAAGAACTTTTAACTACACAAATAACACACGACGTATTACAGGACACGACACTTAACGTTCTTACTTACGGAAAAAAGGGAACTAAAATTACCTTTTTGTCGACCGGTTTCGGGCTCGATGTTGCCCATCTACAGGACGATGTCCGACTGATTCCGCAGAATTCCGCTGATTTTTTTTCATTCATGATCGATGCATGAAGTGTAACCTGTATATGACGCTCATTAGACCGGGTGTTCTCTACGGGCACGAGACATGGATATTGCTCGAGGAGGACCTGCGTACACTCGAGGTATTCGAGCGACGAGTGTTAAGAACCATCTTTGGCGGCGTACAGGAGAACGGAATGTGGAGGCGAAGGATGAACCACGAGCTCGCGCGACTCTACGGCGAACCCAGTATCCAGAAGGTGGTGAAAGCTGGCCGGATACGCTGAGCGGGACATGTTGCGCGAATGCCGGACGGCTGTCCTGCGAAACAGGTGTTCGCTACGAATCCGGTAGGAAAAAGACGAGCGAGGGCGCAACGAGCGAGGTGGTTAGACCAAGTGGAGCGTGATCTGGCGAACGTGGGGTGCCTGAGAAATTGAAGAACGGTTGCCATGGACCGAGTGAATTTTAGGAATTATGTTCGTCAAGTTATGTCGTGAGACGGAATACTATGTAAATAAAAATAAATTTATGCATTTTCCACTAAACGGTGTGGCGTTGATTCATCAAACAAAGCAATAACAAAATAATCTAGGTCTGTTTGTAGAATTCGAAGAATTAACACATGCACATACATTATGTTTCTAGTGTTTTGTTTGACGGATGATGCTACTAGCCGTATAATGTAACAATCAAAAAAATCAATCATGAATGTTATGTGAAAAAAATATCCTCGAACAGGAATCGAACTCGAGTCTACTGATTACCTCTCCGGCACCTTACCAATAGGCCAAATCGACAGATGAAACAAGTCAAGTTGTAGCTCTATTATTCAGTTGACTTCATCAAGTTGAATTCGTTGCTAGATTATACGGCAGAAAACGCTCATCTTGCCCTGATTGATAGTGCTCTGTTCGCCCCAGGTCAACAAATTTAAATAAATACGCGTTTTAAAATTGATTAAAGTGAAAAATCAAAAATTTTATGATGGTGAAAATTGAGAAACAATGTGTAAATCATGTTGCCGGTCGTACATTTCTGATCAAGATGATTTAAAGGTCATAAAAGCTTATTTGGTGGTGCTCAAAAATTATAATATGTTCGTCACTTGAGAACCCAGCTGGTTATTATTTAATATTTCTGTAAAGATGAAAAGGATATTTCTTTTTTGGTGAAAAATTAATACTATAGGTAGTACGAAATAAATCCTCATGAAAATTGGTTTAAGAAAATACGTACTTTTTTAGAAAAAAGGAGTGCTTATTATGCCCTGGGTGCTCGTTATGCCCTTATCTCCCCTAACACTTTTATGAAGTTTTACCGACTTATACCGGAAATATCAAAATTTAGCCTCAGGAGGCGAAATCCGTGCAATTTTATTTGAAAACTATCTATGCATCTGATATTAAAATTTTCAACACAAAAGCCGTGTAATATCCGAGCAAATTTGTTCCAAACCACGAAATTATTCAATAAAAATCAAAAAGAATCCACTTGAAAATATATTTTTACATCAAAACCAAACAGCATATTTTATATCGTGTTTTAGGCTTCCAGATTTTATCTGGATCTTCCAGACTTTTTGAACTTTTGCCAGAAATTTTTCCAGGTTTCCAGACTTCCAGACTTTTGGCTTAGGACATAAATTGTTCTAATAAACTATGGAAATTCAAAATGGTCATGGTATAATATAGCAGAAATATATTTATTTATTTATTTCGCCAAACTTGGTAGACTACAACAAGGTGTGTATATATAGGAGGTGTAACGATATGAGAAACTCCCGATTCAGCCATTTCGATTTGGCTACTATGGAGTTCGTGGAGTTTATTTACCAACAAAGCCCTCAGCTCGAACAAATTTTCCGATGTTTACAAACAAACTCACTGAACCTCACCGCGCTCTCCTAGCCTACTTTCTGACAAAGTCAGAGAACTTTGTGATCTAATAACCTTGGACTACAATACTTAAAACAAGTTATAACTAATGTAATCTATTATTATTTAGTTGTATGAATTTGTTTTTAAATGCGATTTTTAATTGTGTTTTATTCATTGATACGTCTATAATTTCACCTTGTGCATTGTATTTGTACATCATTTGATTAATGGGTTGATATTTTGCATAGTCCTTGTCATAAAATTTAATGTAAAATAGTTGTTTGTTTCTTAATGGACGGTAGGATGCATAAAAATGGAGATTTGAAAGTAATTCAGGACTGTTTATTCCTTGTGTAATAATATCATTTACAAACGAAATTTGAGAAAATTCCCTACGTTTACTGAGAGGTTCTATGTCAATTAGCTTACAACGTGATCCGTATGATGAAAGAGGGAATGTGATCCAGTTTTTTTTACGGAGTGCATACAATGAAATTTGTTTTTGAACAGATTCAAGACGTTGCTCGTGAATATTTGAATAAGGATTCCATATAACTCTACAATACTCTAATATTATAAGATATATAAATTGATTTTATGGTGTATGGATCTTGAAAGTGGTGGCTGAAACGCTTAACAAATCCTAAAATGCAATTAGCTTTATTAATAATAGTGTTCTGATGTTCTAAAAACGTAAGTTTCGAATCCAAGGTGACACCAAGATCTCTTACAATTTGGCATTTTTGTATCGGTTCACTGCCTAACTTAGTTTCAATGATTGGGTAAATTTGTTTTCTACTAAACGATATGGAGTTGCATTTTTTAACGTTCAATTGAAGTAGACTTTTGTTGCACCATTCATAGAACGAATTGATTTCGTTTTGAAACGCTTCAACATCCTCGGTTGTTTTGATTTTCAGAAAAAGTTTCATATCGTCAGCGTATATAAGGAATTCAATCCGTTTTAGAATGAATGAAATGTCATTTACGAACAGTATGAAAAGAAGAGGTCCTAGATGAGACCCCTGAGGCACACCGGAGGTTACAGCTACGGGTTTGGATAATTCGTTTTTGAAGCGAACAATTTGTGTTCGATCGGTTAAGTATGATTGAAGCCAAGAAAGAAGATTTGGTTGAAAGCCATTTTTGTAAAATTAAGAATCAAAAGGGGTGTGTCGATGCGGTCAAAAGCTTTGCTGAAATCAGTATAAAGAGCCTCATTGTGAAAGCCTTGGCACATGGAATTGATTACGTATGTAACGAATTCGAGAAGATTTGATGCAGTAGAGTGTCCTTTGAAGAATCCATGTTGTTTGCGGGTTACAATATTTTCTACTTGCTGATAAATTTTGTCATTTATGATTGATTCAAAGAGTTTAGGAATGCGAGATAGAATGGCTATTCCTCGGTAATTTCGTACATCTGATTTTTTTTCGGACTTGATAATTGGGATCAAAAATGATTTTTTCCAAAATTCGGGCACTTTTTTATTACTTGTTAAAAAGAAGCAGAAGAGGGTCGCTTAACTCAACGGCTAAATTTTTAAGGAAAATGAGTAGAATTTATGAATTATGTATACAGAAGTGATTGAAGCTATTAATAATGGCATAATGGCAGATGCTTCGAAAATGTATGTTAAATTGAGAGTCAAACAGAATACGTAACTGATACTGTCAGAAACAAACTATCTGTGGCTATCTGCAACACTGGGATGTGGCGACCAAAAAAAAGGACATAACCTTCAAAAAGTAAGCCATCCAGACATATTCAGACATTTCCAGACATTTTTTCAAAATCTTCCAGACTTTTTTTAAAAACAGTTGGCAACTCTGATTGCAATGCGATTACAGATGTTTTCCGGAGAAGGAAATTCTCTTCATCAGCGGATGTGAATGCTCTTTCTCACCCATTTGTGTTGACAATCTCACTCTTGATTGCAGTGCGATTTCACCGCCATTTTTTTTAAATAATTATTTTTATAATTTAGTAACCTGTCTCGGCTAAATGCATCAACCATCCAAACATTAATTTTTATTATTTCAGCTAGAAGCTTTTTATTGGAGTTTTTTACCCCTAAATGTATGCAGCACCCTAACGTTTTAAATATTTTTGACAGAAAAAAAGTAAAATTTCATATATATCACACAAATATATCAAAAACTATAAATTTTCAAACGTTTTCAATTGATTTTTCATTAAAAACGATGTTTGTTGCAACTTACCCCTTTCTCTTTGTAGGGTGAAAATCGAATGTTTTTATAAATTTAAAAATAACTGGTGAAACCAATAATTTTTCTGACTACGTCAATTTGATGTCTCATCAACCTTAAAACATTTGATGTACAAGCTGTATGATTATCTGTAGACATTAAGTTTTTAGAATCCATTGAAGTTGAAAATGTTGCATGATGCCCCAGTTCACCGTAACCACTCTCAATTAAAGATTTTGATTTTTGTAATGAACATTAGAATCCCGACCACTAGACGGTAATAGAGACTGGGAAAAAACTAAGCAAAAATATTAAAAAATATGCCGGTCTAGTCAGTACCGAGAGTACCGACGTGTGAATGTGAATCCTTGACGGGCTGCTGAAAACCCATTTTTCCACTTCGCTTCCTGTTGCTTGCTTGCTTGCTTGTTGGCTTCTAACTGGCATGGCAGTGGTGGTGCTTCAAGCCGTTCTCGCATTGAGGTAGATTGCTTTTGCTTCCTCAAAGCTTTGCTTTTTCAACTGTGTTTTTACGTTTTGTATACAACTAGTCAGGCTGTCTCTATGGACCCCGGAAAAATATGCAAATCAGTTTCGAAGCTTTCATAATGAGAAAGCCTTTTCCCTTGGTAGCGTGAAAGAAACACACCGTATGAAATATCGCAGGATGGAACATTACTAACAACTCGCGCTCAGATATGCTGCCAGTCCAATCATAAATTTGAAGATTATCGCCGGAACTAATTGAATTGTGGCCGATGTGGTTCACTTCTCATAACTTTCGGTTTATTAATTCTATTTGTTAGCTTGATTTGCCAAGAGACTTAAGCCGGAAAATTTCTCCTATTGGGGGAACTTTAATAAATTTGCTCCATTGGCTGTAGAGTTTTGAGGCCATAAGATTGGTACATATACAAGCATCAAAGTTCAAAAACAAACATTGACCTTCCAACTTAATGATAAATTTCTGAAATTGACACCAGCACGACTTTTTAACCGGCACATTTTCCAAATGGTTTGGGTTTGGGTCCCGTGCTGAGTTTTTAATATTAAACATACCAAAATTATTCGTATGACGTTGTTTGCATACGGAATCAGATCACGTATCGGGTAGACTATGGACTAACAAAGTTGAGATGGTTTCTTCGCCGTGTGTTGCATATACAAACATAATTATGAGCCTGATTTTTGAGGTGGGATCAATTCTGTTTAAAATGACCAAAAAGCTTTAATCGTATTTGATTCGTAATATGGTTGTAGAGCCTTTTTTCAACATATCAATAACACAGAAGAAAGGGATGCTAATTATATATGCTAAATTTAATATTTCTTGCTTGTTTGGCCTTTGTATCTAAAATAGGAACCCTAAACATAATCAGATCGAATTTAAAATTCAAGCACATGTCGCAACAGTTCAAACAGTTTCTCAATAACATGCCCTATCATCACACCTTAGCTCACCTTTTGCCAGTCATGTCACATGTTATCACCTCAAATTGCCCGCTTTGTCACGCACATCAGATCACATGACAAAACGAACTCAATTTATCACTCACGATTCACAAACTTCTCCCGCTTTCATAAAACTCGACTTCCGGCACAAACCAGAAAAAAAACGATGATAACACCAAAATTCACATCTGCACTAGGCAGTCGTCACAGCCTCAGAGATTTGCTCGAACAAATAAAAACCATTGGACCCAAAACATTAATATCTTTTATTACGATTGTGCTCTCTGTTGCTTTCTTTCTCCATCAATCATTTCCCGCTCACTCGCCCATCATTTGATTCAACAACCAACAACCACCTGGTGGCGACTGGGCGTACCTGGCCACATCCGGAACATTCCTGCTACCTCGCACCCGACAAAAAAAACAGAACGTCACTTCCGGTGCCCATGTTCTCGCGCAATGACTTCAACATCTGGTCCGTGCTGAAGAATTGTATCGGTAAGGAGCTGAGCAAGATCACGATGCCCGTCGTCTTCAACGAGCCGCTGAGGTGAGTACTGCTAGGCAGTAGATATTCTAAAACTGTATGATTTTGTAAATATGTACGTTCGTTTGTTGGTAGATTTATCATGTGCGTAGATGGTTGGATCCTTTAGCTGCATTGGAATCAGTTCAAGTGTTCACAAAACTAAAATTTTCATGCGCTAGCAAAAATGCAAAATGGCACCCGAAACGTTTCATGATCAAGACCGGAGACACCCGTAGAATAGAACTGCCTTTCATAGCATCAACCATCGAAAACACTTTAGGTTTAGTTTGTTAAAAGCGGCGTCAGATCGTTGTCGTTGCTTAGAGGTTCTGGTATAATTATTCTGTAATACAATCGACAAACATTAAGAAATATTCCTCTAACTTTTTGTTAGCTGAGTTATCGAATTAGAAAGTTCCGTTAACTGAAGACCACCTAATGCGTTCAATGTTTGATGCGGTCTCACATGAGAAACTACATGATTAAACTTGAAACATTCGTCGCCACATGATCCAACAACGGATGACCTTGTTAAAATTATTCTTCTAGGTAAACATAAATATAAAATTGGCTAACCGCGAGACCCTGGTGTTCGTTTAGCCGAAATTTAGAGCCAAAAGGTTATATCTCCATGTCTATTTTTGATATCTTGATCTTACTGGACGACGTTGGGCGACGAACGATATCCTAAGAAAATTTATTAGTGTAGTCAGTTAGTTCACTTTGATTCTAACATTTTTTCTCTTAAAAAATATAAATAAAAATAAGCACTTTTCCATTCAATAGTACATCTTTAATGATAGCAAGAGCTGTTTTACATGCTGCCGTGAACTCACAATTGCTAAATATAATTAAAAGAAAAGTTAATCGATGGAGCTTTCAGTGTAAAATTGATCGCATTTTCGCTTGATGCCCTTCATCAAAGTCTTTACAGTGTCATCCGGTATCAGTTTCTCAGTTTTTTCCCTTTTCATGATGTGTCCTTCTCGTCTTTGACTGTCTTCTTGCTCTTCCGAAGTTCCCGCTTAAGTATTGCCCAGTACTAGTCCAGGTCCGGACAGTTTTGCGGGTTCATGTCCTTTGGAACAAAATGGACAGAATTGGCCTCATACCACTCCAGGACACTTTTAGAATAGTGGCATGATGCCAAATCTGGCAAAAATAGCGGAACTTCGTCGTGCTGCTGCAAGAACGGCAAAAGGCCCTTTTCGAGGCACTCAGATTTGTAGATCTGGCCAAAGGGCACAAAAGGCTCACTCCTCAGTCCGCAAGAGCAGATGGCCTGCCAAACGAGATAGAATAAAGGCCCCTAAGACAACGGCGTAAGGAAGCTGTTTTCAATTTCAATTTCAACTTCAATAGAATTCCTTCCATGTTGGTTTAAAACTGACATTTATTCATTGAACTATATTTCTAATATTGTGCAACGAAACTATGCAGGAAATAGATCAATCCATTACGTACTTTTGAGCCAATTAATAATTTTGTATTTCACATTCAAGTTCCCTCATTGTCGTACCAGGTCCTTACTTCCATCGTACAAGAAGACCGAAATTGTGTGTATGTATGTATGTATGTATGAGAACCCACCAGTGGCTGATAGGTCCTTCGACCCGAGGCGGTACGGGAAGTCTCGATCGCACATTCAAATATTATCTATGCTTAACTCATCAACGATATTTGCAGCGCAATCAAGGGGACGTACAAGAAGACCGAAATTGTCTCAATTTATTCCACCTCTTCAGGGATGAATTAAAAATGTTGCGGGTGTGGTTCATGCAATTGGCATTAGCTTAATTCGAACGGATCAACCGCGCAGGATAACAGCAAACGTTTTTCCAAGTAACCAGTCGCAATAAGCGATGAAACTAGGATAGCTTTATTGTAAAAAGGTTCACCATTGCTTGGCTCATGCGTCTGCAGGCAGCAAAATATTAAAATGGAAGTTTTAATATTTTGCTTAATTCTACCGAATTTATCTCAAGCTACTGCACCCTCTTGAGAGATGAATTTAAAATTTTGCGGTTGCGATTCATGCATATGATATTATTTACTTCGCAAGGATCAACCGCGCAGGATAATTGCAAAGTTCGGATGAGATCTAAGTCGCAATAAAATGGTCTTGCCATGAAACTAGGCAGATCAAAAGGTAGCTTTATTGTAGCTATAGGTACCATTGCTTGGCTAAGGCAATTGCAGGCATCACAATATTAGACCTTACAAATCGAATTCACCCTGCAAATGTGTTTTATACCAACACACTCCCCAACGGATTGGGCTGCCATGAACCAGGATTTGTCTGTAAAATACGAATTTTTAACGATCATCCAGACATTTTTCACAAATTGCTTTGCAAAAATTTACATAGAAACCGCACATATTTAAAGAACATTAACAGTTTTGATAGTACTATATGTTTTTCCACGTAATGAGTCTGAATAGTAAAAGATTTGAGAAGAGGCAGATTCACACATGTGTTTTGTCGACATTTGTATTCTTATGCATGTGGGAACCCTGGCGGAGGATATCGGAACAAAGCAACGCCACGTTGATTCGGGAAATGTGCATTAGACTGGTTCAGCTCATCTATTCGAATTTTTTACGAGTGATAAGAGTTTTGCAAAAAATTTTTTTTCGGAAATTGAAGCTCGTTATTCTAACATTTTGTTGTAGTCAAAGTTGCAAAAAAAATCAGCTAAATGCAAGTTGCAAGTTTATTGCATTGTTTTTCAATGCATCGTAAAAAATCAATAGAAATTGAGGTTTTCTGTCCAGGAATTATTGCCATTATTGATTCCCATTCAGAGAATCTTTGAAAACTGGAGAATTTTTTGTTTTAGTTTTCAAACATCTTAATAACTCAGTGCAGTTTGAATGAAAGAAGTTCAAAAAGTAGAATTCATGTACCTTATGTTACCAATACTTGAGAAAAGTTTAATGTCATCAGTTAATAGATCTAAAAATGATCAAATCTTAAAACATAAAATTTATAAGAAACAATGTCATTTAAGTTAAACGTTGGAAATGTTGTTACGGGCTCACATGTGGTCTAATGCCACGAATAACCAATGTAAAGATTCGCAAACACATTTCCAGTGCAACCTTAATTTATGATTGCAAAATTTTCGAAAATACACATTTTGTTTACCTCCTAATAGAGAAATACTAAAAAAGCGACTTACGTGGTTTGTTGCTCTTTCTGGTTCTCAAGGCCGAAGTGGTTTTCGTGGGACTTTTCTAAGACCACTGACCGACTGTCGTACCAGGGAAACCGAAATAAAAAAAACGGCAAATTCAGCAGAAAAAACAAGCGACGATTCGACGAAATATGCTAAAAAACGCTCTACAGGCGCCTTCTGCCAAGGCCAACCTCGTACCTCGGGTTTCCTGAATCGGCTGTGAACCGTTTTTCGACCACCTGCCAACTGCTGTGCCATGAAACGGTGTTAAAAAGGGGTCCTGTCGGAACAAGAATTTTGGGCCAGGCATGAACTTCTTCTTTTTCCATTTAATTTTATTGTTACAGCACACGTCTGACCCCATTTATGGATCTTGATCTTTGGCCTGTTTCCTGGCCGCTTCTCGGTTTTTGAACCGGCTAACACGCCGTCTTGAGTACACGGAATCTTTTCTCGTGCCTCGTCAGCTTCCCGGTTGTGTATCAACCGGATTTTGTGGCGATCAGTTAGAGACACTGACTTAAAAATCTTTAATTAGCGATCGGCTGAGCTGGAGCTAAATTATACACGGTACTGTTAGTAAATAATTTGTACAAGTTGGTAATAATCTAAAAATCAATCCACTTAATGAATCACCAACCAATTAGCTAAAAAAAAAGACATAAGTTCTTTATTCATTTAAAATCATGCATTTTACGCAGTGCTGAATACTTTCAAGTAATTTATTAATAGAAATAGACTTTTTGCACTTATCTTCTAGCGCATCAAGTTCCTAGCTTCAATGAGGTCAAAATAAACAAAATTACTTGGAATTAATCTCTATGAGTCCGACTGTGGTCAGCAAAAATTAGTAAAAATGAACCGGTCTAATTCCAATTTTTGCAAAACGGTTTCCTATTCGCTGTCGCAAAATTACAAATTTACATAAATCAGATTAATTTGAAATCATTTTTTCAATCTTATTTCAATATTTTTCTGTTGAATTTTATGATTTTGATAGTTACAATCATTGACAGGAAGATTTAAATCAAAGAAACACGTTAGGATCACTATATAACATGGCGGAGTGCACCAAAAATTTATTTCACTTCGTGATTTCATTCATGAATTAAGACGAGTCAAAGGGATACGACGGAGGTGGGTGCTCTTTCCCTATTTGGAGGCTAACTTCGACATTTTCTTTTTCTTGAATTTGTCGTTCACATCGAACTTGCATTTGCCGGTGAAAAACTCCAACCCCGGAATTTGCTTAAAATCGGCTTCTACATACATATATACGTTTCGTCGTCCATCACACAGCAGCCATATTTTGTCAGCATCTTCTCGTAGATCTTCCGTACCTGAATTTTAGCCGTCGATTGTTGTTGCTCATCGCGGTTTTGGACGTTGTTCTGTACCTTTTATGTATGTAGTCCAGCTCTTTTCTTTGCATTCTGGACGTAGCTCTGCAACAGGCTGATCTTTTTAGCTAAATTACAGCTTGAAACGTTGGGATTTGCTTTAATCATCCGCTTCACATTTCCTCCGTCTTTTTGTTCTCCGGTCACGGTTTTCTTCCAACTCCTCTGCAGTGCTTCAACACTCCAACGTCAACCACTCCGGGAACCGCTTCAACACTCTGGAGACGATTGAACGGTGAATGATCAACATTTTTCCCAACTGCCGGTGCGACAGTTCAGGAAATTCCAAGTGTTTGGATAGAATTTGTTCTTTCGACTCGCGTAGGTTCACCTCTATTTTCATTGAATCGAAAAACGCGACTTCGAGTTTGACAGCATGTAAACAATACACATCAATGAGAAAATGTGCAAAATTTTGTTGGTTTTTACCCAATGATAAAAAAGTTATGCCCTGCTGAATGTGTCGCAATAATTTCGTGTTCGCCCTTTATCATCCAAAAAATTCTGACATGCCAGTGGAAATATATGAATATTATGCATATGAAAATATATCATATGAAGGAAGTGACTTTAGGCTCGAAAAATCGTGTAGGATAATCTTAAAACACATTCATCAATCAAAAACGCTCACTTAAGAAGATAGTAAGTTGCTGTCGAAATACCGGTGTCTGAAATTTTCTTATACTAATCAATGTGAGCAAATCTTCGCGAAATTCTTAAAAAATATTCAAACCTTTCTAAGCATTTCATTAAGAACTCCTAAACGGGTAAATTTACGACTATTAATTTCATAGTTTCATGTAGCCTGAAAATGTCGGAGCATGGTGTAATATTTGTATATATATATAATTTTGAGCGCTCAAAAAATCGACTTTCTGTCAGCTTTTGTGGGTTCAATGACCACTGTGCTCAAACCGCGTCAATTTCGGAACGAGAGACTAAACATATGAAGTGCGGCTCCCTTCAGCTAAGTCCAAGATGGCAGCCCTATCGCGGGATAGGGACTTCAGGCTAACAACCTACTGCTCCTGATATTAACCTTCATCCGCTCTTGAGTGTCAATATGACACTGTTGGAGGTTTGGCGGCTTGTTACTTTATTCGGGTGCATCCGAATAAAAAAAAAACCCTAAATAAGTTCTTTAGACCTTTAATGGCAGCGCGCCCTGAAAGCCCAGGAAAAAAAACTTCCTAATCAATTGATACTCAAGCAATTTGCACTCATCGCTTAAAATTGTTATATCTCTCCTGTTTCTCAACCGATTTTTATTAAATTTATAGTTTTGGAAACTTCGTAATGTAACTCAAATATATTTCTCAGGCAATATTCACAAGGTTGCCGAAAAAATTCCGACTTTCTGTGATTTTATTCAAAAATTCTGGGACGTTTTTCAGTGATGCTTTCCCATTAATTTCATTCAAAAGCTTTACTCAAGAAAAAGCAACATAATGAATTTTATCATATTTTCCCAATTCAAAGATAATTATCAAAAGTTTCTATTGCCATGAATAAAGCCGGAACAAATTTCAAATCCTTCTTTTGTCACTTGGAGTTGGAACATCGTAAGGGAGGGGGACAATAAAAAATAATGCGAAAAATGAATAAATTGGAATAAATTGCACGAAAGCTTGTATGCAGCTAAATTGCATACTATATCATTGCACAAAACCTATAAATCAAGTAATTTTTTATCGAATAATTCAATAAAATCAAGAATACTAAAGGTGAAACAACTTCCATCTTCCAAAATTTGTATTTTGGTCTTGTAATCTTTCGGATATTTGAATATTTGTCGAGAATTACATAAAATATTTCAAACTCCATTTATTCCCCCCTTCAGGTTTTTTGGAAATTTCGAAAGGGGGGGGGGGGGGGTGTGACAAAAGAAGAAATTGATATTTGTTCCAGCCTAGTTGAATTTTGAAAAAAAAAAAACGTCTAAAATTTAAAATTCTGTGAAATCTGTGAATATTTCTAAAATTCTGTGTTCTGTGAAATTATAGATTTTTCTGTGATTTCGGTAACCTAGTATTCAGCATAAATACTGCAGTTTCCGGCTATTCAAAGTCTGTGAAAAAAAGCAGAAAAAAACATGCTTCGGAAAAAAGACTGTAGATTAGCTACGGAATGCTCAAAAAATTCCCTTAGTGTCCAAGAAAGCTGAAGTTAGAAGCTATACGTAGTACAGGGTCCGGCAATTGAACTGCTACGAAACTTTAGGAGTGATTATTACGAAGTATACAAAACCGACTTAGATGACACCTTGTCACCTCGTTAACATTATGTCTAAGATGTCAGAGGATATTTTTGTTAATTTTGTAATCAAGTGTTTTTTTTTTGTAAAAATAGTCCTCGAATCTTAACGTAGTGCTTTGATTGCCTAGTTCCAGGCTGTGAAACGGTAGAAAGACATATTTCGTGAGTTGTCCAATGAGTGTATGTATTTTTTTTTTATTTTGGCTCGCACTTGGAAGATACCTGGAGATCAGAAGTACCCAAGAATAGTATGGTGGGAATCTTCAAGCTACAGTCATCAAGATGCACCCTGAGAGAATTTCTTGGTGTAGTAACACTAAATTGGCGATAGATTTTAATACACCGGATCAAAATCGCTGTCGGATCTTGGAAGATCTTTAGGCCCAGCCTTACAAGATCCTAAGATTTCAAGACCTCTCGTTTGAACAGAAGCAAGAGCGGGTAGAAAGGGCGAAGGCGCAGCTTATGCGGTCCGCGCATGAATGATTTGGAGAATATCGTCACGAGATCTCGAACCTATGCAAACGTTTTAAAGGCCACTAGACGACAGAAATCTGTCTTATTAAATGTCTGGGTCGGTATCGCCCGTACTTTCCTGGTGTAGATCAACCGAACACCCTGAAAAGGTGTACATCAATCAATTAACGTATCGAAAATAGTTCTACGGCATGTCCTCGAACTGTGGACACGTCCCAATTTTGGTTTTGGTTGGTGGTTTTTCAGCAGAACTTCACATTGGCTTACCAAGGAAAGAGATCCCAATTTTTGTGTGAGATTTTTTTTGAGGGTTGATTTCGAGTACGGAGTGGTCGGGGAGTTCGCCGGACCTGAACCCTATGGACTTGGCTGCCTAGCGTATACAGAAGCCCGAAGTCTACTCCACAAAACATAACGGGTTGGAAGTTCTAAAGCGCCATCTAGTTGAGTCCTGGGATAAAATACCACAAAAACCACCTGCGGTCTTTTTAGAATATGTGCCTTGAGCTTCTGCAGCAAGTGATTAAGCTCAAGGACAAAAAAAATCGGAAGGCGCTATGGATTTTGAAAATATGATCTGTTTTGATGTAAATCGTATTAAAGTTGAAAGAAAAAGTTTTTGTTTTGATCAAATTATTTGTTAGTTCCAATGCAGCACTTCAATTGCCGGACCCTGTATAAAAGGATTTTTTTTTATTATAAGATCATGACCACAAACAATGTAAAAAAGTGGTGTAAAAACTGTACTTTTCAAACAATGAACCGTCAAAATTATTTAAGTCACACCAAATAAATTTTGAAAAGAGGGTTGGAAAGATTATGTAATTTTGCACATTTTCGCATCTTTAGATTATAGAAATACAAAAAAGAACAGAATTTCTGACGAATTTTCAAAGGAAGCTGTTTTTTCAAACCTTTTGTCAATTTGCTATTTCTCAGATTTTTTAGCACTTAAATTCAACTTTGCATTGGATTTTTCGCAATAAATTTACATTCACCAGAAAGCCAATTTCATACCGATTCTAATCGTGTACCTAATTATGATTTGATAAATATAGAACTAAAAGTAAATCAAGAAAATTTACGCGGACGCTTGCGTTTTTGTCTGTTTTCGTTCACCATAAGTGTCACCTATTAGACAAGTTCGCCCTATAAGAGTGTGGAAGAGTGGAAGAGTGAGGACACCTAATCCCTGGGATGCCGAGTGGTCAAAAATGCTAAAAAAAGTTATCGTTGCTTATAACTTTTTTATTTTGCAGTAGAAGTTATTGATGTCTTGGGAGAAGTTTTTCAGTAAAATTATCTCTATAATAGAGTATTTTCCTGATTAATCTATCTAGAAGTGAGATACAATTTCTTACTGCTCTGTGATTGGTCCTAGCTCTTTGGAGTCTTCTATATAATTTTTGAAACTATTATTTTTAGTGGAAATTTGGCATGCTGTCTATTTTCAACGAGTAACAGAGCTTTTTTGACGAATTTCGTGTAAAAACTGGAAATATATAAAAAAAATACAATGTTTATTATTTCAACTTTGAATAACTCACTTAATCTAATCAAATGAATTTTCTCCCATTGAACATTTACAGCTTCCTGCAGCGGATGACCGAGTACATGGAATACGCAAAGTTGCTGCGGATAGCATCGGAACAAGCTGATCCAGTAGACCGTCTCAAGTATGTTTCGGCATTCGCTGTCTCAGCGTTGGCTTCGAACTGGGAACGTTTGGGCAAACCCTTCAATCCACTTTTGGGGGAAACCTACGAGCTTACACGACCGGAGTTCAGAATCATTTGTGAACAGGTATGAAGACGGATTTGTTACTGAAGGTCAGATGATTTAAGTTCTTTTTGTGGTTTAAGGTTTCCCATCATCCACCGATATCAGCTTTTCACGCAAGCTCGGACAGCTTCAGCTTCCATGGATCGATTCATCCGAAGCTGAAGTTTTGGGGCAAGAGTGTCGAGATCCAGCCGAAGGGAGTGGTCACTGTTGAGTTTCCGAAACTAGGTGAAGCCTACTCCTGGACCAATGTCAACTGTTGCGTACATAATATCATCGTCGGCAAGTTGTGGATCGAGCAGTACGGAATGATGGAAGTCACCAGCCATCAGCACGGACTGAAGGCGATGCTCAACTTCAAGACGGCCGGATCGGGTAACAAGGATCTGCACCGAGTCGAAGGATACATATCGGATAGGAAGTATGAGTTGTTCCAAGTATTAGTTTCTTGTTTTGCAAACATTTTTCTCTCTGTATTTACAGTAAGCGGAAAACCCATTTCCTGTACGGAAAGTGGACCGAGTTTATCAAATGCACCGACTACACCTCGTACGAGGAATACTGCAAGGAGAACGGTTACAAATTCAAGCGTGCCGACGAACGCTGCAAAAGTCCCAACGAATCCCCTGGAACCACCCCTCGGAAAGTGTTTTCCAAGCTGAACAGCCTGAAGATGAGCTCGTTCAAAAGTTTATCGATATCAGAAGTAGGTTAAACAAAAAAAAACAACTCTTATTTCCAATCCAATACAAACAACCTCATTCCAGCCGGACGATCCACCAGAACCCTCCGATGGGGACATACCGAAGAGCGATAGCACCTACTCGATCGATATCCCCAATTCGGTGCTGCTATGGGAAGCGGAGGCGCGACCGAGCAATACAGCAGAATACTATCAATTCACAAACTTTGCCATGTCCCTGAATCAAATGGAGGACCATATGAAGCAACCGAGAGCGTTGTGTCCAACGGATTCGCGACTGCGGCCCGATATCCGTAAGCTGGAGCAGGGCGATATGGATGGGGCGGCAGCCGAGAAGACCCGGCTGGAAGAGAAGCAACGGGAAAACCGGAAAAAGAACAAAAAAGGCGAGGAACCCATTTTTCCGAGGTAAGTTATTATTAGTGGGGCATTTTACTCTCTGGAGCCACCATATGAAACCATTACGTTATCTCGAACCGTCCAGGTTCAAAAAAACTTGGTTTTTCAAACAAAATATTCTCGATAGTTTTCATGGTTTGAAAACTTAAATGGGTTCCGGAACCTCTGACAAAACAGTTACACCGACTATCAGAATAAGGTAACTAGAATCTCGTGACGGTAAGGTGACTTAACTATCGTCACCTCACGCGCGGCGCAGAATATGATCCATAATCCTGGGGCTTAAATTGATTATTTATCCACCGGAAGGCTCCATATCAACATTCAACTCATTGAACTCTTTTGAATAAAAGTGAAGATTGTTGATTCCTTGAAGTGAGAGGGTTTTTCAAGCTCAATCCGAAAATATGAATGAGGTCAAAGTCAATTTTTTCTGACTGGTTCGTCTAGCGTACTTATAAACAGGCTTGACTTCATTTCTCCAAGTTAGAAAAGCTGCCCGGCGGTTAAATAAACAAAATACGGTGGTAAAATCGTGCAAAAAAAATTGGACTGCTTGTAGAGAGATATTTTGAAAAATTTCGTAATGGACGAACTCTTTAGCGGTCACCTGGTAGGTTCCCAACCAGAAACTTTTCGTTGGCAGGTCTCGCCTTTATTTCCCGGAGAGGAGGCTAACGATCTGCAAACTGCAAATTACTCATTCTTTCATAGCGATTGACAGGATAAAAGGCTAAAAATACAAAAAGCCTCCAAATGCGGCCGTTTCCTCTGAAAAGCACTCCAATAGGTTCAACAAAAATTAAACTCTTTTAAGTTGGATACGTACCATTACGAAAAAACGATGGTGGAGTGATAAAAAATCAAATATGATATATTTATGCCGAAGGCTGACAATCGGCTAAATTTGTTATAACTTCGACCAAATCAAAATTTTGAGTTATTTTGAAGCTTCAGGAAACAGCAACAGCAGCGTAATCAAGAATTGTCAAAAGGTAGTTCATAGTATGCATTATA
The DNA here is from genome assembly GCF_029784155.1 of Uranotaenia lowii. NCBI lineage: Eukaryota > Metazoa > Arthropoda > Insecta > Diptera > Culicidae > Uranotaenia > Uranotaenia lowii. The sequence goes on from NC_073693.1 coordinate 29,446,167, forward strand.
GATGGTGCACGTGTTGCCCAAAAATTGAAATCGAAAAAATTCTTCATCAAACGCTATCTCAAAAACCGCTGAACAGAACACCACAATCACAATTTACATATGTTAACATTACATTACCAGGTAACTTCGCTGAAAATTTCATGAGATTCCATTCATGCATTCAAAAGTTATTCACAAAACAAAGTGTTGCATTTTTTTTTTTCGAATACACTCATCATACTCAAGAAGGTTGAAATTCCGTTTATTTCAGATTGTTGAGATTATTATTGTTGTATTGTTTATGAAATATGAGGGTCATACCGGCCGTTTGATTTTTCGTTTAAATCAGACATTAGAAAAAAAAATATCGCCCGTACGTTTCTCCGTTTAATGGTGAAAATTCTCCATGAATTTAGAGCTTTATACGGTAAGGATAAAAAAAATTGGATGAGCATTGTATTTATAGAGGGCTGGAAGATAAACAACATAAGTCGTACTTAAATTTCTCATTTGTTATGAATCGTGTGCTTGAAATGGTGTCCGAACTCCTAATTTCAAATTAGGGTTCAGATTTTGCAATACATTTAGATTGTCAAACTAGAATTGAAAGCTCGATCAGATTTAAAATAAGAATTTTAATAACAAATATAAGTGCACAGGAAACTTGTACATTTTGAAATAAAGAGACTACATAGAAAGAGGCGCAGTCTGATCCCTTTCGAAATAATAAGCTTGCAACCCTGCTGTAGGGTTGCTTTTAAGGCTGCTTGATTTTGCTCGATTGAAATGACACTGACAGGAAGTTAAAAATTCCAATCGTGACATTGCGTCTCTTTGTTTACTATAGGCTCGATATATGGTAGAAACAGTTAAGTCTGCTTACCATATTTTTGTGAAACATCAAAGCATAATTATTCATTAGAAAAAACAGCTGTCTTTGAAATTCTTTTAAAAAATCTGTTTTTCGTATTTTGAGTCCTATCTAATGACGTCAAAATGTTAAGAAAACAAAATTATTTTTAATTGTTCAAATTGTTTCTACAGTGATTGAAACTATATTGGCGGTTGATTGATTGAAAAGTACGATTTCTAGGATCATACAAAAATTTAAAAAAAATACATCTAAATGTGCAACATTAAACGATTAAATGATGAAGTCATTTTTAGCAATAGATGGCGGATTCTTCGACCTTGAATAACATGAAATTTAATTATTGTAGCTGAATATTGTCTGAGTATCATTGTTACGTTTAAAGGTTTGCAAAACAGAAAATTTAGTACAATTTTTACGGTTGAGGAACAAGCGACATAAACCGCTTTTAAGCGATGAGTGTTAAATTGATACTTTAGATTAGGGATACCATACGTACTCTTTTAAGAGTACATGTACACTTTTTCGATCGAAAAATGAGCGTACTCTTCTTTTTGTAAAATTTTACCAAATGTACTCTTTTTTTTTTGGTGGAAGGAAAAAAAATGAAATTATCTTATATAAATTAAATTATTTCTTTCGATACATGAAGATTGTATTCTTATAAATCCAAAAAAATCCAAGTTTTTATGTATTCGTTACACAACACTTCAGTTTTGCTTCTTTTGTTAAATGTTTCAAAGGATGGATTCCTAAGGAATGAATAACGAGTACATTCACGATTTCAATCTGGATTTTTCGTTCAAAATTAGCGCGAACCAATCAACAATAATGTTCCCAAGTAGCACCGATTGTTTTGTAAGACTCTTTCAGCCTCTTATAAAACCTAAACTTGGTCGAGTAGCCTGCTATAAAACTTTAAATGTTACTTGGGTTTTGAAGAGTGAAAAACTACGCCTCTAAAAAAAAACTATTTAAAAATTCGGTTTTTTATAAACTTTGGTGTGCTTTCTCAGTATAAAATCGAAACTTTGAATAATCCAACTTAAAATATTGAGCATTTGTCATTTAATTTACATATCTAGCAACAAATTGGCGCTATTTGAATGACCTAAAACATCATAGCTTATAGTAAATGGCGCTTGTCTTTAAATTTTTAAAACATATCATTACTCAATGTACTCTTTTTGGCGTAGCAGGATATGGTAACCCTACTTTAGATCCCTTTTTTGGTCAGGGCTCTCTGTGTTACAAGCCACCAAACTTCCAATAGTGTCATATTACCACGTTTTGGGGTTTTTGCAGTTCGTCCTCGACTGAACTCAACTGAAATTTATTTTCAACAGGTAGGTATTTGAGGTTGAGAAAGTTATATTAAATCGACTTACAAATTAGTCCCTTTTCTTGAAAGACCAGCTAATCTGAACGAAACTTTATCCGATCCGTTTAAGAATACGGCTAGCTGGAGGAATTTTATCATTAGGGTATTTTTAATAGAAAGATCCAGAGGTAGACTTACTGGTTATATCCGATTAATCAGACTAATTAATAAAGTAAAGTGGTTCTTTAAGTGGGTCTAAGCCGAAAAACCTCGCACAAAACGCTATCGAGAAGATAATTTTAATGAAATATAATGCTTCAAAAGATTTGTTTTAAACTTACAAGGAGTTCACAGAGAACTTAACTATGAAAATCTATGAATAACCAGAAATTATAAAAATACCAAGTTGCTGAATTTGCTACGGCTCTTTTTGGAATCAATGTCCTTTTCATTTCTCGGCTTCTTAATTATCTTCTCTTTATCAGTGACAATTCGCGGCATGTCAACGCGGCAGATGATGATGAGCGCTTCTCACTTGTGACTTGCTGATCGGTCACAACAGCCCGGCTCGTTACAGATCGGCTTTATCTTCTTCCCTCAGGTCCAGTAGGGCCACCTTAACCGGTTCTCGTTGTAGAACACCGGCATCTGTCCGAACATCCACCTTCCTGACCTGACCCTCGTCGTCTAGATAGGTTTTCACAATCCGTCCACGCAGCCAGCCATTCCGTACTGTTTCATCTACGATGACCACTAAGTCGCCCTCTTTCAGTGGTCTGACATCACTGAACCATTTCGTCCAATTGGCAATTGTTGGAAAAGAACCTGAGATCATTTTTTTTTTTCCAAAATTGATTAAAGATAGGATCCAACGCCTTCCAATTTACTCTCAAGTTTACGTGATCATCCAGTGACACTTTTGGAGGGTTGGAGTGGACGGTGGGTTGAAATGCCACTCGGTTTCGGCATTGGTGAAAGTTCGGGCAGCTTCATGATTCGCGTTCTTGATCTCGGTGGATAGTTCTCTCGATGCACCACGAAAATTTGTTCCATTGTCGCTGTAAAAATGCTTCGGGGGACCTCTTCTTGCGACAAACCTTCTAACAGCCTTTATACACGAATCGGAAGACATGGAGTGCACCACTTCGAAGTGTAGAGCTCGTACCGTGAGGCACGTGAATAAACAGATCCAGCAGCGAGGATGTCCCCTGTCAACGATTCGGAAGAAGGCCACACAAGAGTAAACCAGCTCGCTGGCGTCAGCGAATATGTGGAGCTGGAAGATATCGTAACTGCTGATTTCGTAATCGGGGAAGTAGCACCTGGGAATTCTCACTTGCTCCAAATTTGGTATCAGGGAAACCCAACGTTTCGAGTTGTCGAATTCGGGTTTGGCTGATCGGTTGATCCCAGACCGCCAGATGTCCTGGATCGGGATTTTACCATGGATTGTGAAAGCAGCAATAATACCAATTGGATCGAAAAACAAACTCATCACCACTTGCAGAACTTGGCGCTTTGTGGGGATAGTAGAAGCTCGCAATAACTGTCGGAGATCGTCCCGAAACTGTACGGTAAAGGTGAACACATCGTGATCCGGCATCCACACTATGCCGAGGATCCGCTCAGCAACCGATGATCTGTCGGAGAACGTTTTTTACTCCATTTTCGAGAGTCCTGCCCGATCTTTTGAAGAACTTCCTCGGAATTCGATTTCTAAGAAGGTATTTCAAATCCGGCAGCGCTGTTGATGATGGCTACTTCTTCGGCGAGCTTTACCGTCTCAGCGATGGTGTCCTTACTGTCGAGAAAGTCAGCAACGTATGCTCCGTCAACGATAGCGTGTGCTGCCTCCGGATAAACAGTGAGGTGTTCGGAGGCATTCAAGTCCTTCACGTAGAGCAAGTGGCCCCAAAAGTAGCCACATTCATGACAAAAACTTCCGGGGGAGATTTCTCATCGATGCGTCACACGAACCGTTGGGCCTGTCGATCTTCCGATCGGATCAAAAGCTGGTGGAACATTTGTCAAATGTCACCAGCCACCAAAAACTGTCTTTCTCTAAAGCGAAACAGAACCTATAACAAAGACTTCAGCAAGTTAGGGCCTTTAAGCAGCATAGAATTTCACGAAGTGGTGCCAACACGGGCTGCCGCATCCCAGACCACTCTTACTTCATTTGGTTGGCAAACAACACTTATCGGCAAATACCATAAAGTCTGTTTCACATAGAATCTAGTCGCATCCTTTCATTTACTGCAGCGCCCCTAGTTGTCATATCGCGAATCTATTGACAATGTTTTGACCCGGATGGTTTGTTTACTTAGTGGTGAAAATTTCATCAAGATTGAAGCAGTCTGTCAAAAGTTATCGACGATGGAACGCGAAAGGCGAGAGAAAATTCTGCACACTCACGTAGAGAAACCGACGTGGTCAGAGGTAAAGATCGCGAATTTCCTGAAATATCCAAAATCGACTGTAAATTCGGTGCTGCAATGTTACCGGGAGACCCTTACGGTGGATCGAGCAAAACAAACCAGGCGTAAAAGTGGAACATATGACCGGGAGCTGCCAGCAAAGGTAATTCGATCAGTTCACAATTATCCTGGAATCTCCTTGCGTGATTTGGCGAAAAAGTTCAAGACGAACCACAGTACAGCTCGACGAATTTGTTTGCGAGAAGGCGTGCAGTCGTATCATGCAAGCAAACACCCCAACAGGACGCTGAAACAAAACCCGGTTGCCAAAACTAGGGCAAGGAAGTTGTATGAGAAAGTTTTGACCAAGTACAACGGATGCATTATGATGGACGACGAAACTTTCGTCAAAATGGACAAATGCCCGGTAACATATTTTACCTTGCGAAGCGTATTTTCCCTTTACGCTTTATTTTACAAAGAAGAATGTCTCCAGAAGAGGGTTTTGCCATTCATTCGGTCACACAAAGGTCCGGTGAAGTTCTGGCCGGACCTGGCAAGCTGTCACTACAGCCGGGATGTCGTTAAGCGGTATAAGGAGAACAAGATCGATTTTGTTGAAAAAAGTATCAATCCACCAAACTGTCCGGATTTTCGTCCCATCGAGAAATATTGGGCTATAGTTGAGGGCAAACTGAAGAAATGTGGCAGAACCATGAAAAAACTCGCTCGAATGGAAAAGTGATGAAACAAGATGGCGAATGAGGTTACCAGAAAATCATGGGTGGTATCACAAAAAAAAAGTTCGAAAACTCATTCGAAAAGCTGACGAATGATTTTTATGTATTTTTTCCTTAAAGGGCAATAAAACCCTACAAAATGACATTTTTACTTTTGTTGTAAGTTATTTCTTTGCGAAGAAATGATCTATTTTATCCGACCAGATTCTATGTGAAACAGACTTTACACGGTTCGGGTAGGATTCTCGTAGCTCTTGTTCCGCCGCTTTATGGGCATATCCACGTTCCTGATATTCTTCAATTTGTACAACGTTTGCCTTCAAAAAGGGATCTTTTTCGAAGGGGAAATAAAAATCAGGATTAATCTGGCTAATATAAATTAATCGTCTTGAGTGCCTGAGTGCCGTCTTGGTACTGATACACAGTACCGTTCATAATTCTTTCAAATTAGCTTTACGCGCATTATCACTTAAACTTTTAAATGCGATATTTTTGGTTGTCATGAATTTTATTCATATTTCCTTTGAAAGATTGACCCAGCTACCACACGTTTAACTGACGAAATATAGCGTTTTTCAAATATGTGATAGCAGTTGTTCGAAAATTTGCCTTTTCGGACTTGTTTTATTCAAATTGTAATATTTGAGATACTAATCAAAGCCTTTTGAAAACATCCTTAATAGTAAACGCCTTACCAGTAAAAATAGGATGCGATACACAAAATCGGACGAAAGATTCATGTTCAGGACGCCACAATCTCCAAAAACTAGTTGTAAAATATTGATGGAAGATTTGAATCTAATAGAGTATGAAGTTTATTGAGTTCAAGGTTGCAGTGACGACGAACAAGCATCGAATTGCTATTGAGATTGAACGGATCTGTACAAAGTTCTGACTTCTGAAACATTCAATTTTCTGTGAAAACCAAACAAATGAGGCAAAATCAGGCTTATTTCCAGGACGTTCCTTCAAAAATCAGGCACATTGGCATCTCTGGCTACGCGAAAAATGTATTCGTATTTAATACGTATACAGGACTGTAGGAGAGCTTATTCCAGAGAGAAATTAATAGGGTCTAAAAAGCTTCGCTTTGGCTCAAAACTTATCCATGATTTTTGCAGAATTTTAAAGTAACATTTACATGAGTAAATTTGAACTTTTAGGTTTGTAGGGGAAAATTTCATATTTCGTACTGAAAACATCATTTTGTGTCAATTTTTAATTCTATAAAGAATAACAACGCTAAACAACTTTGTCCAAGATCGTAACTTCATATCTTACTAGCTGATCCCGTACGAACTTCGTTTCGCTTTAAATCATTGGTGCGTCAAAATGAGTTTAGAAAATGAATTCGAAACATTTTTTCGACAATTTTCGGTAAAAAATTCAACAGTGTTTAAAGTCGCTACTGTTACTATTACTTGAAATTCAAATTAAACGGTTGATTGGCTTTTTATTAAAATTTATGTGAGAGTGTTTTCTTCTCGATCGGTTGCAAAATCTAGACATGATGGCAAAAACATGTACTATTTGTTCATGTGCACGACTCTTCTGCTTGACCTTCACACTTAAATTGGTATCAATTAACTGCCTCCAACAAAATTATTGCCCAAAACACTGAACTTTCAATGAAACCCTCTTTTTCTGTCCCATGGCCCGAAATTCGATAATTGAAACCAATTTTACGTTGCTCAAAACTCCCTTTTGCCATATTTTCTTCTCAATTTATATGTAAAATAACGTCAGGAACTTGAAAACAGTGAACAGTGAATATAGACGCCCCTTTCGCCGACCCTTGACACGGAACATGCTACCTGGAGTCAATTGCTCATAGTTTATTATCCTCATCTGAACATTTGTGTAGATGTAGAATAACGTCAAAATCGCAAAAAACATTAAATTTGGGTATGGACGACTCCTTCAGCCAACTTCTGATCCGCAATTCGAAACTTGAAATCGATTGCTGGTCCCTCAAAACACTCATGTGCTAATTTTCATCACAATACGATCTATAATAACGCCAATATCGCAAAAACATTAATCAGTGGATATGGACGACCCGTTTGGCCGACCCCTGACTCTAAATTTGATAACTGTAATCGATTGTTCGTCTCTCAAAACACTCATGTGCAAATTTTCATCACAATCCGACGGAAAATAACGTCAATAACGTGAAAACAATATTTGTCTTGTATGGACGACCCCCTTCAGAAGGGGTCCTCCGAAAATCTAAAAACATTTTTCATCATTCCTGGTCCTAATGAGCATCCATGCCAAATTTCAGATTCTAGCTCTTAAGACGGCAGAGTCTATAGAGGACAAACAAACAAACAAATAAACAAACAAACAAACATATCTGTATTGCTTTTTATATATATAGATTTGGGAAAAGAGTTATCAGATGTTCAACAGGAGTATGTCTTTTGGCATTGAAAAATAATAAATTCATTTGACATCACTGCTAGTGCCTCGCGCAGTATTGCATGAAAAGTAGTCATGCACTACCTCCCTAGGCACCCAGCAGTGATGTAAGATGAGAGACTCTTGTTCAAACTTCAAGTAACATTTCTAAATTACTAGTTCGCTTTGATTAAATCACTGTCGGCCACTCCTAACAGCCTGGATCTCAACAAGGCCCATAGTAGTCACTTCATAAAAAAAATCTATCATTTCGATTATATTTAAATTTCAATGCATACATAATACTAATAAGAGAGTATAGCTAGATCTGTCATTTCAATACTTGTATGTAAAAAAACTGAACAAAGAACACAGTTTAATCTTCTAAATTGATAGTTAAACGTTTAAAATCGATCAGCAAAATATAGTTGAATCTACTATATATATAATTGAATGAGTAATACTTATAGTAAGTCAAGAATGCACCAACAATACTGAATAACAATGGAACATTGTTAGAAAAAATATACTTAATTTTGTCTCCGTGTTAATTTTCTCTTATTTTCAGCTTTTGTCAATTTTTTTTTATATCAAGTAAAACCACCTTAAAACTTCTTTCTGGTAAAAAAAAATAACTGATATCTTTCCATAGGTGGTTCCGGGAAGCAGTAAATCCTCACACGAAGCTGGACGACTGGCTGTACAAGGGTGGCTACTGGGAGCGAACAGACGACAAGCTGGATTTGGAAATTTTCTAAGCACGATCATCGATCGAAGATCGTTATAGGCAAAGTTTAGCACCCCACAACAATGTGTACGCGTTTGCTTGTAGCCATTATAGCTGCCGCAAGGACATGTTTAGTAGATTGTTCAAGTTACCCTACTTAGAGTTAGTCAAAACCAGAATGTAATAGCAGGTTGATTTTGAAAACTATCATGCGCTTCTTATTTTTTGCAAGAAGCTAGTGATTTATAAAGCATGGGAAAACTGTGGGAGAAGATTAATTCGAATTAGTGCCAACGAGCCAACATTCGGACAAATGTGTACTGTATGATAAGTTGTAATGTATCTGAAAACAGCTAAATAAATAAACATACCTAAATGTTTTTAGTCTGACCAAAACACAGAACCATAAAGTAAAATCAAATCAGGTTGATTTGACGTCCTAAAAACTTTGTTAGTTTGTGGACGATTTTTAAAGGAAAAAAATAGAAACAAACAAACGTTACAAATAAGCTGATGCGATTAGCAATATCACTCAAACCATTGTTGGCATCCGTATATTTATATTTTCAAAGACTTAGGAAATAGACTCTGAATTGAAAGATAAAAAGAAAAACGTCTTTACCAGATGGAAAAAGGAAAGAAGAAACAACGCAAAACGAGCAGAGCAAAAAAAACTCACAGCAAAGTTTGACAATATTATTTTAAAAACGAAAACTACACTGATAAAAGCATAACATAAAATTAAAAAAAAAACATATTTAGAGAGTTTAAAACCAAAAATACAATAACGCGTTACTTGTGTATATTATGACCATATTGGAAAATGTATCTTCTTCACGTTAGGTTTTATTATAGAAAGATTTTTATTTGTTTGGTGGGAACGAAGGTTTTATAAACTTTCCATAAACCAGTTGTATATGTTGTTTTAAGCTTAGTAAAAAAAACTGTTTAGAATGATTTACTCTAACACTTCTCAACCTGATTTGAACTGAATACAATCTACCTAAACTGAAACATAGCCCAAAGATTGGAAAATACACTAAAATGTCTACGCTAAAAATATACCAAAACATTTGTCGAAATCTCTACGTGCTATCGTCATTCTTGGGGTCAATTATTTTACACTGAGAAAAAAAGCTTCAATCATTGTTGGATGCGATGTTTGGAATAAAATTCATTCTAGAGCGAATGAGCGATATTCGATTCATCGATTTAAAGGGATAAATAAATATTGGTAAAAAAATCTACATGAAAATATATAGGTATTAGAGACTTGAAGAAGGAGAAAACCTAAATCTTCCAATGAAGCGATCGTATCGAATTTCATTTTCGAGCCATTATACTGTGTGCTACTGTTAGAATTAGAAATGGAAAAAGTACTTGGATTGATGTGCTTTCTAATCAATAATAAGACCGGAATCTTCGCCTGTAATTCGAATAGTTTGGTTTGATTCTTTTCCAATATAACTCTTGTTAGATGTGTCAGTCTAGGTTTCAACATTTTTGAAATCAAACAAAATTTGTCCCTGTTTACGAATTTTATCCTTCTAACGTTTTTCAACGTTAGAATCAAATCATGAATTCATTTGTTTTTAATAAGAAAAAAATCAAACTCTTGAATTGACTTTCCAAAATAAAGCATTCGTTACACATAAAACCAAAAAATAAATCCAACGATATTAAATTAAATGTTTTAAAACATCTTTCGACCAGACGAATCGAAATTCTAGGAACAAATGATCCGTGAAAAAAATAAAAGCATTACCTACATTAAACAGAACATATTTGACATGTAAAATAGTAACATCAAACATATACGCAATAGATGTGTAATATTGGAAGAAAACAAAGTGAATAAAATTAATAAAACATCAGCCCACAGTGAGTTGCTTTAAGCTTCTAGAACATCCGAAAAATATCCATAATTTGGTCTTCAATTTTTAAAGGACAGTTTCTTTTTTGTTCCAAATTCAACGAAAGTCCATACGTCTATCTTGTTATAATCTTGGAATGAATTTTAATGGTTTAATAGAAATATCGATTCTCCCCTTCTTATTTCTTCCTCGTTCGCATGTGGCATTTTTGTCCTTTCTTTACAATAAAAGTGTGCTTATTCTGTTTCCTCATATCTGTTTTTTCTAGTTCCATCTGTTGCGTCCGAACCAGCAGCGCCAAGCCTATGAGAAACTACATATTTCCCCTTGCACACATACGCCAGAAGGACCTTGGATCTCCGCCTCATTTTTGTGTCTCGGTTTATTTACAATTTGTGACTTGATAAGAATCCAAAATTAATAATCAACATCCAGCCTAAATTAGTGTCTATTTGCTCTAGTTAGCTCTTGCTTTACGCTACTACCTACTACTCTTTTTGCTAGTCTTTTGTTCTAGTTTTGCTTTTATATTTGTTAAAATTAATAATCTGATCAACAATGATATAGCAATATAATCTCTGAATTCTGTTTTTTTTTGGATGCTGCTAAAACGTTTATGTGCTGAATGTGTGCCTTCTGTTAATTTGTAGTTGCATCTGTCTAAAAATCTGCTACACGATAATACAACTTATGAGTTGTCAAATGCTTCTACTACCCGGAGTGCCCCCATAATGGAACCGATTCTTCCTCTTAATTATTATTGTGTCTAGGACTATAAAAACTAGTCATGTTTGCATGGCGGCGTATTCTTTCATAAAGAGACTAATTTGCCCCAAACGAAGCTTCGCTTGGGTTTTCGTAAAAGACCTTAAAAATTACTTACCCCAATGACAATCCTGAACAAGTTCAACTCAAATCCAAATTCGAGGTTTCTGCGTCTTCCACATCCTCATCAAAACTTTCGTTCGCGTATTCGTACCCATCCGTAGTACTGTTGATGTCCTCACAGGTAACATCATCTTGCTCCGCCACCAACAACAAATCTTCATCCAAAACAACGGCCGGCATCGATTGATGGTGCCTTACCCCAGCACCGGAAGAAGTTTCCCAGGCTCGCCTTCGATGCCTCCTCTGGCGATCACTCTTGCTCGGGGATCGATACACCGGAACGGGACGGCAATTGCTAGAGCCATTTTGTTGAGTCGACGACGCCATATGCGAACTTTCCAGCTCTTCACTGGTAGCATCTCTGCTCAAATCGTCCACCAAATCATGATCATTATCATCGTCGTCGTCGTCCAGCACCACCAGCAGGATGTCACCTTCGCTGGAATCATTGGGATCCTCCTCAACACCATCAACATCCTCGCCACCCCGTGTGGATTGATTCGTCACATCGCAGCAGCAACTTTCATTTAGGGTCGTATCATCGCCGTTGCTTATCAGTTTTCGACGCCCTGCGGAAAGGTAGGAGTCGAAAAGAAACGGATTCCAGAAAAATAGAAATAAAACCGAAACAAGAAAACAAATCATAAATCATAGCAAAATATAGTTGAGAACGAGGGAGTTGAAACAAGATACGGAAACGAATAGTAGAAAAAGCAAAAATTGTAATTGGAGTTCAGAGAAAAGATAGAGGAAGGAGAAAAACGAAAGAACCCGTCAGTACATTTTCGAGTAAGAAGCGATAATTTTGATTTTTGGTTATTGGTTTTTGTGGGGACTGGCAAAAGATTAGGCAGATGTTGTGACCTGTGGAATGCTAGTTTTATCTATTTTACTAATCTAAATTTGGAAAAAATGGAGTGGATTTGTACAAAATTGTATAAAATAGTTTTCAGAATTGTGTGTTGAAAATCCAGGAAATTCAAATTACACATTTTTAAGCGCAAATGTACACTTTTGAAAGATATAAACGCGTGTGAGACTTATTTACAATCTGAGTCACATTTAGTCAAAGGTATGAAGGTGTAGGGATTTTTCCGAATATCATTCAAATAATTACAAACCGAAACTTCAAAATGAATCTTGAAAAAAAAAGATAACCGTGGGGTACTACACTCCGGCAAATTCTTATTAAGGTACACCGGGGTAAGTGGGGACGCGGGGTAAGTGGGGACGGTGGCTATTAAAACAATACTATCAACTATTTTTTCAAACTTTTAATGCAGAATGTTAAATTTACTTGTAATCTATCCAATAACTGTAAAAGAGACACGGTTCTGACAATAACGGATGTTTACGATGACTTTTCGTAAATTTTCTATTTTTAACTACGATGTGGAGTTGATGTGCATCTTTTTCAATCGCGAATTTCTCGTAAACTAGCTGGCTCTTGACGAAAAACTCTACATGGAAACAATCCTTACATTAGAAACAACTAGTTAGGAAAAGAAACGACGAGTAAAAATTAGGAAAAAAGAGTTTATTTTCAAAAATCTAAAATATTGTCTCCAAACCCTACCTGGGGTAAGTGGGGACGGCTTCAAACATACTTGATGTTTAGATATTTTTTCAATTTTCTCTCCTTCATTCAATACATTTTAGCTTTATTTAGCATACGAACCATGAAAAGTTGGGAAAAAACTTGTGTTTTCTGGAATAGGCATAAATTTTCGATAAAATCGGATCTCGTGTGTTGCAACATAAATTACACACAATTATCACTACCATGAACTTTTTTTCAAAATTTTTGACGGTTCGAGCAATAAAGTAACGTATTCAACCAAGAAAACGCAAATTTTTTGAAAATTTCCTGAGAAATCAAAGGGAAAATCTACCGTCCCCACTTACCCCATAAAGCGGGGTAAGTGAAGACACCAGCAGTCCATAACACTTCACGTGATAACTTTTTTCGCTTTTCGTTTATCAAGCTCATCTCTTCAGCATTTGTAAACAACATGTTCTGCATCACATTGAATGCAATTTTATCAAAATTGATCAACTGCTGATTTTTTAATGATTTTTTAAAGTTGAACTATACGAAAAACCGTCCCCACTTACCCCGGTGTACCTTATACCTTATATTTTTTATAAGATACGTTTCATGAAGCGCCTTTAGAGTGTAAAATTATTTTTCATAAGAGTCTTATGAAATTCTTACAATGTTCATACGAAGTTCTTATAAAAAAATTTTTTTTTTTTGTTTCGATTATAGTCGTTTTTCCATCTTTATGGCATTCGCGACTTTATCAACGGTGCAACGGGCAGATCGTTATTGAAAAACTTATCCGGTACAACTGTGTTCGATGTTTGCTCTTGGGCTCGAACTCGCGGACATCGGCTCAGGAGACAACAGACTTGCCAACTCAGCTATATCACAAGCCCGTGAAAAATATAAAAAAACGGCATTGTGAAAAAATAATAAAGACATTCATTCCATCAGTCATTTTTTAACCGTCAAACGAAGTTGGGGAATTATTATTTCAATCTTCTAAATGATAAGTTTGAATTTAAGTTTTTTGTAAACGTTGAACAGATTCGTAAACTCACGTGACCGGGAAAACCCCAAGGTCAAAGGAACGGATGAGAAACAACTTCTTTGGAAACCGGTTATGGATTTACTGCTGATGGCGTCAAAAAAGTATGTAATTCCATCAAATAAAATTCCAACAATAAAATAAAAGTGTTTAAACATAAATTGTTTCGAATTTTTCTCATTAAAAGTGAAATATCCTGTTTTTATAAGCCCCTCCCATGAAAAGCGGGAATCTCTCATTGAAGAAGGTGTTCATCTGCAGAATTCATTCGCGTCATAGGACAATGTTATGATTTTCATTGATTTTTCGTATGGCGCCAATCCTTAAGAGAATCTTATGGCATATATAATAGTATTTTTGTCAGTGTATGGTAAGAGCATGTTCACTCGTGTTGGAAGGAAGTGGTAAGAATGTTGACACTTGTAGCGCATTTTGAAAATTTACAATACAGAACATTTTTTAAGATCTGCTCCCGTGAAATTTCTTTACAACACTGTTTCTATTTCTGGCGTATCTGATATAAATCCAGCTGTTTTTGCATCACAGCATGCGAAAATAGACAGTGTTGTAAAAAAATTGACGGCCCAAATCTTGAAAATAATCTGACATTATAAAATTTTCAAAATGTGCTTGAAGTGTCAAAATTTCTACCACTTCCTTCCAACACGAGTGAACTTGCTCTTATGAGGTACACTTTTATTAAGGTGGTGCAAGAGAACGCACACTATTTACAAGTCCGAGAAAAAAGAAAATAGGCATAAAAAAGACGCGACGCGTCTTTGTCAGGAAGCTTTATTTTTCCTAGGCAACTTCACTATCTTTGCAATGGGCGATGAAATCGAAAAGTTATTCTTCCTCCTTAAGAAAAACCCATGAGGTCTGCCAAAAGTTGGGTGAAATTTCAGCTGCATCCCACTTGCACTAATTGAAAATCATCACCCAAAATCGGCCGCGCTTTCATCGCCTATGTTTATTTTTCATCACCTCTCTTTCCACCACATTGGTACTATCTTCGGTTACGTTTACTCAATGAGGCACACTTTAACTAAGGTGGCGCAAAAGACCGCACACTATTGCACATCCGAGAGAAAAAAGAAAAAAATAAACATAAACGAAAAAACTCTGACGTTGTCAGAGAACCAAGGAAGGAAAATTTCAGTCAATATATTTTCTCCTGACCAAGGTCTAGTAGTCCACGGTATAAATATATAAGTTAGGCTACTAACACGAGTAAACAACTCGTTTGAATGTAAACAAGTGACGTCATTACTATCTGCCTATAGCGTGCCAGGCAAAAAGTTTGCGCGCGTAAGATAATGCTGCATGCACCGAGGATCACTAGATGGATAGTAATGACGACATTATCGGGAAGATATCACCTTATTATATTGTACACCGTGTAGTAGTCAATGTTATCGAATCAATATCAAAGTCCAGTTGAATGACCAAGCTACAATGTCAGTCAGGCAGCATGGTCAATAATATTGAATGACATTTTTGCACTCCACTCGCATCACACATACGATCGTCTTTCTATTTCATCTTCTGACTGTGTTGGGATGGATTTTACGTTATAAGTTGTGCAACAGTTGAAAAAATGTAGTTGTTGGCTGTAAGAAGAAAAAAGTCATAGCAGGCACGATGTCGTTCATTAAACTTGGTTATGACATTGTAAGCTTTTGTCGCTGACCAAAAATCAGTACCGCGTGACATAGACATGCTAAGCAGTATTAAAGTCGGCTGATATTGCCTGTCTGACACTGATTATTTGCAGCTCTGCAGAAAACTTTATTTATCCTAGGTAAAATGCATCGCGAAAACTGTCTGAAGTCACGTCACTTTTGTCATGGTAAATATTAACGAGCCTATAGTAAACAAAGAGACGAAATGTCACGATTGGAATTTTCGATTTTTTGTCAGTGTCATTCCAATCGAGGAAAATCAAGCAGTCTTAAAAGCAGCCCTACAGCAGGGTTGCAAGCTTATAATTTCAAAAGGGATCAGACTGCGCCTCTTTGTATGTAGTCTCTTTAGTAAATATGTTTGCGAAGAAAAGACTCCACCACATCGACGTTTACTAACAACCAACGTGTTGTTGTTATTCTTCGTCATAAATTGCTTCACCCAGCAGTAAGAGATCTGTCTTTGGTTCGATGACCTTCCAATGCTTTGGATTTGTTTCCCAACTGGCTTCCATTTTGACGACCTCAGGTCGTTGACCTTCCTATGGCTCTGGCTTGAGTACCTTCCAATGCAATGATTTCTAATCCGACGACCTTTGAGCGGCTTTGTCTAGAGTAGGGGAAAACTGTACAAGACGCACCAGCGGGGTAAGATGGCCCATGTCATTCTTTCTCAAATATACACTAACCTACGGCTTCGAATGATGTTTTTCTTCATTTTTATTGTAGCAAACAAGCATTTCCATCATTCAATAGATGAACAGTTCACAAAATTTACTTTAGTTCTTAGAAACAGAGGAATTAATGGAATCAGCGTGAATCTTGTTATTTTTCACAAGTAAAATATAAGGTTTTATGGTAAACCAGGCTGCGCAATCTGATCAAACTACAGCTTATCGTTTTACCACTCATGAGCACTTTCGGAAGACTATAAAAAATTTTTTGTATTTTATTAACTTCCTACAAACTTTATAAAAAAAAAACACTCATATGGAAATTGGGGCAGAATGCCCACGAGACCACGTGTTTTACGCTTAAATTTGGAATTCTGTTAACTTATGAGAAAACTCGAATATCAAAACAAAATGCCATTCTTTTTATTTGCTGACTCCCAAATAACGATAACAATGCATAGTTATAACATATTTTGTCCTTGTTCGAGTTTAAATAGTGCACCAATATTCGACTCGAAAAAAATATCGGCCGCCATGTTTGCCGCAATATCACTATATCAGTCAAAAAAATTGAATTTCGTTGCCTACTTGAAGGCGTTTTATCTATAAGGATATTTTGAAGTGTATTTTGAAAAGCGAAATTTTGGATGAATTTAGCAATACTAAATGAATTTTAGCCAAAGAATGGTAGTTTACAAAAATACGATGAACATGTAATTAAACATTTTTAGTTTCAATAATTACATTCCGTACAATCATTGTTCTATTTCTTACCACCCTTCCTGTTTGGTGCGTTCTGTCCACTAGTTATGGCGTTCTACCCCGCGGTTTGTTTTCTGGCTGTTTTAGTATTTTACCAAAATATAGTTAAAATCGTGTTTTTATCATATTTTTTCTTTTCAATAATACGTAAATTGCATCCTTGAATCGTCGTCGACTTTCAATTTGGTTCTTAAATGATTGGTATCGCTGTAAATAGCAATTTTGCTTAGCTGGTGCGTCTTGTACAGTTTTACCCTACTTTCCATGGCACCAGTTCGACAACCTTGGTGTTGGCATTCGCCTGATCTTGGCGAATGTGAGCAACACAGAGCTTTCTACTCTGACTGAAAGTATTCGTTGCTCAACAGGTTATGGGCCTAGCGCTAGTGGAAAGCGGGAGGAGAAGAATCGGCAGTGGAAGTTCAAGCTCCCAAGAAGCCAATGGAAGGACAACGAGCCTGCGTTGGGAGGTCATAGGATAGATAGGTCACAGAGCCGGAACCAAGGAATGTTGTCAAGCTAGTAGCCAACTGGAAGGTCGTCGAATCGGGAAGCCAGGTTGGGGTCCGTTGGGGTCGTCGGACAGGTGCGTCGGAAGGCCGAGGGCCGGAGCATTTGGGAGCGAACCGGAAACACTTGTAGGTCGTCGAACCAGAATCCACTGGAGGACTTACAAGCCGGGAACCATGGATGGTCGTCAAGCCGGTGCCATGAAAGGTTGGCGGACCGGAAAGCCAATTGAAGATCATCGGGCCTGGAACCAATAGGAGGTGTCAGGCCTGAAAAAGGCACAGAGAAAGCTTCGAGCCGCAAAAAGGGCGTTGACCTTTTTATATCCCGATATACAAACAAATCTAATCAACCAAACAATATGAACATTTTTTGGAATTTCGCTCAACAGGTTGAACCGAAAAAAAATACAAGAATAGCTCAAAATACCTTCTGTAGACTTCTATACATTCTTTTCAGCAAGTAGAACATGCATTCTGCGCTGCTCGCTAATACAACTGAGTCACTTCACTACGATCAATTGCTCAAGGAGGGTGAGCAGAAGCATTTTAACGGGTGTTAAATAAAAAAAGAGATTTTCAATACCTTTCAGTAATCAAATAAAGAGCGTAAAATTTTCTTTCTCCAAGAAAATTGCTCTTTGGGCTCCCTAGAAACAGTAAGCGTGTTTGGTTTTGCTAGTTTGAATTTAGTCAAAGCAAAGATGGCGTCGAAACAGCACGTGCTCCGCGAACGCATTGTATTTACGGTTCTACGAAACGCATTTCCAGCAAGGAAAAAAGTTCACTGTGGCACATTTTAAGGAAGAAAATGTACCTGTCAGTACGGTATATCGTATCCTGGGTTCCCTGAACGTAGAGCGGAAGGTCGGAAGTGGTCGTCCGGTGACGTAAATGACGAAGCAGAGGAAGACATCGTTAAAGAAGCTGTTTAACAACAAGGACGCAACCAGCCTGCGTGACGCCGGTCGGAAATATGGCTGCTCCCACGTATTGATCCATCGTACCCTCAAGATGGAAGGAATCGTCTGCAGGAAGAAGATGAGGTCGCCGGAGTACACGGAGGAGCAGATTGAGACGGTTATCATCACGCGGATGGGAAAAACGTCTCTGGCCGGAAAGGCGTCTTCCCATTACGCCAAGAAGACGCTGGCGTACCTTGAGGAGAAAAAGATACCGTTCGTGCCGAAAGATCGTAACCCAACAAACTTGCCCCAGTGCCGCCCAATAGAGGATTTCTTTGACTCACTCAGTGCCCTAGTGTATAAAAACAATTGGAGGGCCAAGGACACGAAGCAACTGACTACAAGAATCCGGAATTGTATCCGGAAAATGGACGTAAGTACCGTACAACGTTCTTGTGAGAGCATCGCGACAAAGTTGCGTCGAACATCAGACCACGGCCCTTACTTAAACATTCACTGACATTTTTTTTGAAGAACATACATTATGTTATTAATAAAAAATACTGAAAGCGATGAAACAAATAACAATTTTTTTATGTGAATAAAAAATTCTCATTTTTTATTTAACACCCGTTACATCCAAAAAAATTTCCTGGAATATTTTCAGGCTTTTTCCGTAAAAAAAATCAAACCTGTGATCCACAACCCACCTCCCCTCCTCCCCCTCTGTTCTGTGTAGAGTCCAGTTAAATCGTTCTCCTATTCGGGTACGCTTATTCTTTCAGCTCCTACTTTTGACGTTTTCACTTCTAAACTATCAAATCACTTCTCTCCCTTTTTTAGGGGCCAACCTACATGCTATTTTTGAGTGTGACTTCAAGAAAAATACTGCTAACAACTCAGTACCGAATCCTCCGTGACGTAACGTACTGAAGCCGTGCACAACTCAACACTCTGGTCCAGATGGATTCACAGCTTCAGTGGGCTTGGAGCTTAACGAATTCGATCATTGTCATTGTTGAAAGCTGTTTGTTTGGCTTTTGGAGCTTTAGGGTCAAGAATACCTAAAGGGATGTTCCTTGTAATCCTTGTTGTAGGAAAAACTCTCAGCTTTACGAGTTGTCCTAAAAGTGGCCCTGATAGGATCTATAACGAAATATCGGGAAAAGTACCAGCGAGCATCGTCGGAAGCATTTGTCAAGGTACCATAGCATGTTGCATGTTATTCAGGTTTTTCGATTTAAGGAATGATTAACCAGGGTAATAATTTTGAAGAATTTTTTTAAAGTACTTTTATTCAGTGAACTTACGTAGCACAACAAATTAGTAGTTGTTGACCTTTTCTTGACGAATCCATGTTGATAGTCCGAGATCAAAGGTTTAACAGCGACATACATTCGCTCGTGCATCAGAATTTCGAAGATCTTTGATATTGAATTTAAAATCAATATTGGCCAGCAGCCGGTAATTTTTCAAGCTGTGAGCATTTACAGACTTGTGTATCGGAGAAATAGCCGCAACTTTCCATGCATAAGAAACGGTTAAGGATACTGCAGATCGGGGTGGATAAAAATGCAGCACAATGGTTCAGAAGAGCGGAAGGTATTCTATCTGGACCAGAACTCTTAGAAGGATCGACTGAGCACATATTTTCATAAATGGCCTGTTCGGTGAAGCACGTTGATGGCCAATTTTCCTCGTTAAGCTTAGTTCATTTAGAAATAGAACGTTACGAATGCACGTATCTAAAAAACCATTCGTTTAATCCCAGGGCTGGAAAACAGGAAAAAAAATGCTCAAACGTCAACGTGGTCTGATCAAATCACCGACCAGTGCGAGCAGGTAACAAATTTTGTTTCAATAGAATGATCATTACTAAAACTTTAAGTCTTTAAAACAGTTATGCATTGAACAGGTTTACGAACTGAGCAAGCAATAGTTTTGTTTATTTTGTTTGGTTCCGGCACGAATTTCTATTTGGCTGACCTAGGTTTGATCGAAATATTTTGTATGAAGGAAATGAAGGTAATCTTATGATAATTCATGAAATAAATTTAAAATAAATATTTATAGTTTTTTGTAAGAAATATTTCTACTTTATTCTTGGTATCTCCCAAGGGAAATAAATAATAGGTAATTCGATCTGTAAAATTTCAGAATCAGCTATGTTGATTGCTTCGTTAGATTTGTTCTCTTTTAACCCATCGAAAAGTTGAGACCTAAGCATGCCTTTTCATTTTAGCACACTGGTAGTTTGTTAACAAATGTAACGAGCATCACCCCTCTACACCGCGCTCCATTCGCCTACTTACTGTAAAAGTTAGATAACCTAGTATTTTAATGACCCTGGATATCTCCCATCGTCCGGCGCACACTTTTTTCAGTCATGTCACGTTTATTGATAAATTTTACTGGAATATCTCTTTTCAAAATCTGACAAAAACGAAACAAAAATTACAAAATTATCATGAGATTGAACTTCCATATAATCAATTAGTTAAGATCGTAGGTTCCGAAATATACATAAATACAAGAGTACCTTTTCAAGCTTTTAAAAACAGCGAAAACCAAATTTTTCTTTTGAAAATTGATGTTTTTTTTTCACAGGAGCAGAGTCTTGGCCATTCATTATATTTTTTTACAAAACAACCAGCAAATACATACTTAATCTGCTAGGGACCTTGCCACAATCCGAAATCTTATAGGATTAAACCGCTGGAATTGGTTTGGAATTGGGTTTTTTACAAGTTTTGTCGTCCATCAGAAATCACTCGTCTCATTGCCTCGGATATACAGCTTACGAGCTCTGGAACACGCAAAATTTTCTCGTTTGAGGTTAGGTTTTAATGACTATAGCTGGGCAACACTTTTAGTATATCGGATAAAAAATTTGCGGAGCATTTCAGCGATTTACAGTTAAGTATTCGCTTATTAACAATTAAAAATTCTGGTATGACTTCCCTCATGACCCTTACCCGTAGTTGCATTAGTGAACATTTTGAACAGTGTTTGCATACTTTTTCACCACTCAAGCACAGAAATTTTTTGAACAATCATCGATTTTGCCAGCAATCGATTTGATAATGATGGATTTTAAAAGGAAACTGTGCCATTTTTTTTTCTTTTTTTTTCGTCGTAACTATCTGTCCGCGTCAGGGAAACATTTCGATATGGACTATTCAAAATAGCAGTTTTTAGGTGTTCTATGTTCATCTCACGATTTTGACCAAAAACTCAATAAAGATTGAAATTCTGAAAAGGCCTAGATTTTATGGTGTTTAACGTGATTTAACCGTTAAAAAAATATTGCTTACCTTGTCTCTGAGAAATGTGTCCATATATTGAACAAGTTCTCGTCGGAATTCGTCAATCTAATTGAATCCGAAGTTAACATTCTGATTCGATGAGAATGAAGCTTATTATTGCATAGATCGAGCTAGCGAGGTATTGGATTATTTGTAAAGCAGTTTTCAATTACTTGCTTATTGAATCCGCACCGCATCTATACAAAATTATCGTAATTGTCCCTAGCGCACTCTCTAGAGCCACTCTTAAATAATCTCAAATTTGTTTGAAAAATATGAGTATCGATACATCCCCAGCAGAATTGCCGTGAAATATAGGTACGTTATAATAATAATAATAAGGAATTTCGCAGAATCGCGTTTCTCCAGTATACTCTCTGGAGCCACTGGTAATTTAAAGGAGACATTGACAAAAATAAGAGTATTCTCAAGGCAACTGTATCTAAAACTGTTCTATGCTTGAGTTCAATTTATACAAGAGTTGTAATTCTTAATATTTATGCAGGTTTTTAAGACAGTTATTCCAAGACTTGAAAGAATTCACTGAAACAAAACCAAAAACTCCTGCTTGAAAACAATATTCGGCAAATCCTCACTCACCAACCTTCATACCCTCTAGTTATGAAATCTCGTGTTATCTTACAGCCACAGTGAAGGAGATATTGAACCAAACACGTTAGGAATTGCCAATATGAGTGAAGATGACATCAACTACAAACGGAAGTGGTCGCTACAAAAAGAAGCTAGAACTACAACAATCAGTATGAAAACTAGGATTTTTTTTAAACTAAACATTGTGCGAAAGAAAAATCTACAACTATATGAATGAGTCGCGAGGGGCAGGGATTAGCACCGAAATCGTCAGGCAACTGATAGTGACAATAAACGGAGCATTATATTATGGTGGAAAACCAACAAACCATACCTTGCCGGGAGTGATTTTGTTTCTTTGTCATTTTACAACGCACCGCGGTTTATATCAGTATGTACACAAGGAGTATCAAATGTAAACGATATGGGTAGCTATAATATGTTTTGCTAGTGTAACAATTGCTCGATTATTTTTACTATTTTTTTTTGTGAGAATATTCTATGTAGACACAAGTTAGTATGTATATTTATCGTTAGACGACATCACATGGAAGGAAGATAGTCTTTTCTGGAGTCTAAATCAACAACGTAGTTCAGTACATTTTAAAAAGCAATTTTAACAAGTTGCTCGCAATAAATTGTAAGCTATTTTGGGTAGTCTTAGAAAATTTGATATTTTGTCAGTCGGTATATTTTAAATATTATCTAAAACATCAGGACAAAGAGTAATAGTAGTAAAAAAAACTTAAATCGGTCCGAACTAAATTTACACAATTCGAACAAAGTTTGAAGAGGCACAAAAGTTTCTCGAATAAGATGCTATTGAGAAAAACATCAGATTTCAATGAAAGTATTCCATCGAATGCAACCTATTGTACCTCAAAAACAGCATTGGTCGAATGGTGAAATTTAGATCAATTATTCGCACTATTTGCGCTCCAAGCGTAGATCCGCTAGTAAGTCGACATCTGATAGTTGGTTGAGAAGGCGTGGTTTCGAGAGATCGTTCATGACCGGAAAGTTTCCGGGTGCACCGGACCCAATGCCGGCACTGCTTTCGCCATCGCGAATATCGGTTAGACTTACCACGTCGTACAGGGAGTTGAAGGTCGAGAAGGTACCATCGAAAATGTTGTTTTCCGACTTGGACGAGGTGAGTGAAGAACAAGGACTGGTAGAGGTCGATGAAGCGGCTACCAAAGGGTATGGAAAGGTAGTGTCTAGGAATAGCTGATGTGGAGACTCATCGTATGCCTGATATTTTTGCTTCTGAAGGGAGCATGATAGGGGAGATGGATTGAAGGGTAGAAGAGGAGTATTTTGTGGGGTAGGTAGTGATCGAGAGACTATCAGATGTGCTGCAGAGTGAGAAGAATTAGTCGGGGTGTTAAGTGTACTAGTACTGCTGTCGAAGGGAAAAGGATCGTCTTCGAGATTGAGACTACTGCTTAAGGTGTTGGCACTGCTGCTGCTATTGAGAAGGACCGAGTAAGTGCATTTGACTGGAGGTGGACAAACTATGCAATCAACTTCACATAACGAGTGTCTTGTCACTGTTGTTTTCGAAAGCGTCGGATAGATTACTTGTGCACTATTGTTTCTGGTGATATCTTGTTCAACTACTAGTTTCTTGGCTCGACTATTACTAGGTGTACTAACTGAGTATTGAATGCTATTGCTGTTACTATGGGCTGCGGCTAGCTTCGCCGAGCTGCTGGTAGTAGAAATGGGTATTGGAGCGGAAGTGTTATTACGTGATTTGGTCACCCCGAGTACAGACGAGGGACCATAACAAGGCTCGGATCTAATATTTGCTGAACTACCGTTGGTTGGCTGTAGAAAATTATTAACATCCACACTTCCAGACGAACACGGAGGACACAGTGACGGGGATGATGATAACGATGACGAAGACATAAACACCGAACTAATGACCGGACCGGAGATTCCGCTGGTGTAAAACAGCGAGTGGCCGGTTTTTAATCTATTATTACCTGTGCAGTTGTTGCTGGCGCTGGGATGGGCCGTGGAGCCAACGGTCATCATAGCCGACTGACTTCGCCGATCACTGGTGCCGTCCACTAGGCTGATGCAGGTACCGTCAGGTTCTCTCAGCGAAAGGCTGGTTAAACCCGTGGACAGCACTCTGACGTCGCGGTCCGAGCAATCAACTGGAACGAAACAGTTAAAACAATTTTTACACTATTTTTTTTGGCTACAATTTTTTTAATAGTAAAAAACAAATGTAACAATAAGTTGTTCCTAGAAAATTTTCTGTACAAAAAAAATCATTTAACACTAGAAAGACCGCACCAGTCAAAATGACTGGTGGGACACTTTGTTTGTAGAATATCTTTCAAACTCTACGCTCTAAAAATTCGCAAAAAATACGACTTTTCATGAATTTTGAATCTCTACAAAACTGTGTATTTCTTATTTTTCTAGCTCTTTTAACCTTCCAAAGCCGTTCGCTAAATATCCGTTTCGGGGAAATATGCGTTGTAATTTGATTTCGTTCTCCTGGCTGTAAATGTTAACCGATTTTGATGATATTATATTCATTGTGTAGGTAATTTATTCTAATTACTCAACATTTCAAAGTAAAGTCGATATGTATTACCAGGATTTCAGAAACTGGTTCAGAAAGTTAAAAGTCCGAAAAATCAATTTTATTTTTAAAATTTTTTTAAAGCTTTTCTGTATTTAATTATTTCATTGATGTTTGAAATTGTCAAGAATCCATCTATCCGACAATGTCACTTTCGGTTAAACCGTCGAGGCGAGCGTACGTGTTCTGAAAAATTTTAAGCGAGTGAAGTGGACGTTCGAATTTGTTTAGGTTGCCGGGAAAATAAAAGTGTTGGAGGATCGGAAAACGAGTATTGAGTGATAATACCAAAGTTGAGTGCATTTTTTCAATTCAAATTGCCATCAAGGCGAAATAGACGCCAGTGATATTGGGAAGCAAAAGTGAGGTTATAATTTCTTCTACGATGAAAACGTGGAAAAATTAAGAAAAGAAGATGGCTGATTCTAATGAAGAAGATCAGGAAATGGAACGTCCCAATAAAACAAACCCCAAAAATCGCGAATTCGGTGAAAAAGAAAGATCAGTTCGTAAAGAAAAAAACCAACTACCAGTATGAAGCCGGTGAACAAGGTCCGTTCAGAGTGCTAGTGGAAATTATTGAGAAATCAGAAGAAAACCAGATCAACAAGCTAGCTCTGGCCAATGTCCTACGGAAAATGATTGTCTATAAGGCCCATATTTTGGATCTTAAACATGTCGGTCGTCATAAAGTAATGGTGTATTTGAACAACTTTCAAATAGCTAACCGCCTAACCAATGATAGTTTGCTTAAAGAACAAAATTATCGGGCATACATACCTCAGCATTTGATTGCTGTATCTGGTGTCGTTGCTGGAGTCCCTGAGGACATTTCGGAGCAGGATCTCTTAGACGGAATACAATGTGAGTACCCTGTCCTAAAAGTACAACGTTTAACTCGCTGGGTCAATAAAGATAAAGAACCAACACAAAGGATTAGCATCCTTTTTTGAAGCGAAGCAATCCTTGAAAAGGATGTGTCAAGCGATCCTGAAAATTTTCATTAGTCTGATACAAACTCCCGAACATAAAAGATCATTTTTTCTTCGTAATAAACTTTTTGTTAATTATTACTCAAAGCGTTTCTCTGGCCACTGCGGATCCCAAGTCTTCAGGTTATGGGCTCCACTTCAAGAGAAGGCATTCCGCAGTTGGTTGGTCCCAATTACGAGAATTGGAAGTTCCGCGTGAAGCTGTTCCTGGATGCAGCGGAGGTCTCGGAAGTCCTGGAAGAAGGTGCCATCCCTCCTCAAGACGGAGCAGCGCGGACCAAGTGGCGGCAGGCGGATCGGAAGGCGAAATCCCTGTTGGTGTCGTTCGTTTCCGATGAATGCCTGGGTATTGTACGGGAGAAGGAAACGGCTAGGGCTATGTGGAAAGCCCTGGAGGAAACCTTCGCTACAAGATCAGTAACGAGCCAAACGTTGCTCCGGAAGCAGTTGGCTCGCCTGCGGATGAAAGAAGGGTCCTCGATGCAAGCGCATTTCCAAGCATTCGACGATTTGGTCCGGCAGTTGAAGTCTGCTGGGGCGAAATTGGAAACAAGCGATCTGGTGTCTCAACTTTTTCTGACTCTACCAGACAGCTTTGATCCTCTGGTGACGGCCCTCGAGAATCTGGACGAGAAGGATCTTTCGATGGAAATGGTTAAACAGCGACTGTTGGCGGAAGTATCCAAACGAGAAGACCGGATGGAGGAATCGAACGAGGACAAGAGCACGGTGTTCGTCGGACGAAAAGGAAATCGACCGAAGAAACCCAAAGGACCGAAATGCTACCGATGTGGCAAGCTTGGCCACGTTCAAAAGGACTGCCGAAGTCGACAGCCGGAATCTAGCGCTAACACGGTGGTATGCGACCGAAGGACTGTTTCGTTTATGGTCAATCCTACAGCGAGAAAATCGAGCCACCTTGAAGCAATTTTCTTCGTTGATTCGGGATGCAGTGACCATCTTGTTAACTGTCGGAGTTATCTGCAATCAATTCGGAAATTGAAGGAACCATTCGTTGTCGATGTGGCAAAAGAAGGCGTTACCCTAGTTGGTCATTACGAAGGCATTGTACGAGGTTATACTTCTTGTGGTGTCCGGTTCGAGATGAAGAATGTGGTTTATTTGCCAGAATTGCGAGGTAACCTGCTGTCAGTCAAAAAGCTAGCGAGAAGTGGAATAAATGTTTTATTCACTGGCTCCCACGGTCGGGACAAAGCGGTTCTTAGCAACAGAGATGGTCTTATCGCTGAAGCTCCTCTTAAGAACAATCTGTACGAGTTGCACCTAAATTTGGAAGCTGGAATGCCAACCACAAACTTATGTGCTGCTGAAGTTGGCAATCTGTGGCATCGTCGTTTGGGCCACGTAAGTCAGCAGGCGATGGATGTCATGGTAAGAAACAAACTGGTAGACGGCATGTGCAAGAAGATTCCTCTGGTTGGTTTCTGCGAAAGCTGCGTGAAAGGAAAGCAGTGTCGAGAGCCTTTTGATGGAACGCGAAGCCGTGCTTCAAGACCCTTGGAGCGAGTACACTCGGATGTTTGTGGCCCCATCGATCCGGTGGCCTGGGATGGCTCCAGATATTTTGTGAGTTTCATTGACGACTTCACACATTGTGCAGTTGTTTATCCGATGAAGAAGAAGTCCGAAGTATTTGCTTGTTTCAAACAATATGAAGCCATGGTTACGACGGAGTTGCAAACGAAAATTTCCAAGCTTACGGTTGATCAAGGTACGGAATTCAATTCGAATGAGCAGCGAGAATACTACAAGGCCAAAGGGATCCAGTTGCAACCAACCGTTGCTTACTCTCCGCAGCAGAATGGGGTTGCAGAAAGATTCAACCGTACCATCGCAGACAAGGTAAGAGCCATGCTGGTTGATTCTGGTGTACCAAAATTCTTGTGGCCGGAAGCTGTCCAAACCGCAAATTTCCTCATCAATCGAAGTCCGACGTGTGCTGTGGGTGGTAAAGCTACCCCAATCCAAATGTGGTCGAATAAGAAGCCGAATATCGAGAAGCTACGAATTTTTGGTTGTCAAGCTTTCGTCTGGGTACCAAACCAGTTGAGGAAGAAGTTCGATGCGAAGAGCAAAGAGGCAATACTGGTTGGTTATGCTCCCAATGGGTATCGACTTTGGGATCCGGCTATTCGAAAGGTTATCATTGCTCGAGATGTGAAATTTAATGAAGCCAGATTCCCCTTTCGAGATGAAGTAGTTCCAAAGAAACCCCCCTTGGTCATTCCTGTGCAGCATGAGCCAGAGGTGGCAGTTGAAAACGATGTTGGTGATGGATCAGTCCCCGATGAATTTCATCCTCTGGTCAGTGATGACGAAGTGGAATTCTCAAGTCCTTTGGCTGTGATCAATCCAGAAGAAAATCCTGGCGCGCTCCCTTCGCAAGAAAGACGTGGTGACTTTTCAGGGTCTAACACGAGGCGTGGCGAACGGGAGCGCAGGCTCCCAGGTAAGTTCCTTGACTTCATCACTGGTTTTCGGGCAACTTCTGCTGGTGTGAATTCTTTCCCAGATGTACCGAGTACATACGACGAAATCCGAGGCCGGCCAGACGAGTCCAAATGGTTGGCGGCGGTGCAGGACGAACTTGATTCCATGAGGACGAATGACGTATGGGCTCTTGTAGAGCGGCCCGTTGGTATCAAGCCCTTACACTCCAAATGGGTGTTTTCGACGAAGGAGAATGAGGACGGGCAGGTTGTGCGCTTTAAGGCAAGATTGGTCGTGAAAGGATTCCTCCAGAAACCCGGGATCGACTATCAAGAGACGTATGCCCCGGTAGCGAAACTAACCACGATACGAACAGTGCTGGCCGTCGCTGTTCAGATGTCCTTCCACATCCATCAAATGGATGTTAAAACAGCTTTTTTACATGGCGTGCTACAAGAGCGGATCTTCATGGTCGTTCCTGAAGGTGTCAAGGCTAATCCAGAGTCGGTTTGCCAATTGAAGAAATCACTCTATGGATTGAAGCAGAGTCCCCGGTGCTGGAACGAGAGGCTGAATGAGACTTTATTAAAGGTAGGGTTCCAACGGTCTCAACACGATTATTGCCTCTATTCACGTATCGACGAGAGGGGGAGAGATGAAATATTTCTGGTCCTGTACGTCGATGATCTGCTTGTGGCTGGAAGGAACTTGGAAACTGTTTTGAATATGAAGCAACAGTTATCAAATGAGTTCCAAATGACGGATTGCGGGCAAGTGCGAAACTTTCTTGGCGTCAAGATCGATTATGACATGAAGCGTGGTGAGATGAAGTTGTCGCAAACTGCTAGTATCGAGAAACTTCTTCGTAAATTTGGCTTGGCTGAATGCAACCCTTGCAAGACTCCGATGGAAAAGGCGTTGCAGTTGGAGAAAAATGAAGCTGAAACAACAAGCGAACCGTACCGAGAACTTTTAGGAACCATAATGTACCTTATGATGTCCACCCGCCCTGATGTATGTTTTACGATTGGCTATCTAGGACGTTTCCAGCAGAATCCTGGTGAGCATCATTGGGGTGCATTGAAGCGAGCTGTTCGATATTTGAAGGGTACAAAAGACGTTTTTCTGAGGTACTCCGTCAACAAGCAGACAGAACCACTACGAGGTTTCGCGGATGCGGATTGGGCTTCTGACACGGAAGATAGGAAGTCTGTAAGCGGTTACATGTTCCAAGTCTTTGGTAAAACAGTATCCTGGTGCAGCAAGAAACAAACAACGGTAGCTATGTCGTCCAGTGAAGCTGAATATGTGGCTCTGGCAGCGGCGGCGATGGAAGCGATATGGCTGATCGGTATTTTGGAAGACCTGGGATTCCGGAAGGTATCACCTGTGACCATCTTTGAAGACAACCATGGGTGCATTGGAATGGCAAGAAACTGTGAATCCCGACGTGCCAAACATATTGACATAAAACATCACTTTCTTCGAGATCGAGTTGCTTCTGGTGTGCTGAAAATCGAACCAATCAAGAGTAATGAACAACTGGCTGATATTTTCACGAAGTCCCTAGATGTTGGCCGGTTTGAAATCCTTCGGAGATCTATTGGATTGGCGGATCGAGAGGGGGTGAAGCGAAGCAATCCTTGAAAAGGATGTGTCAAGCGATCCTGAAAATTTTCATTAGTCTGATACAAACTCCCGAACATAAAAGATCATTTTTTCTTCGTAATAAACTTTTTGTTAATTATTACTCAAAGCGTTTCTCTGGCCACTGCGGATCCCAAGTCTTCATTTTTAGATCGAAAAAACTGCCTGAATCGATTAAAATATTTCATTGCTCAGTGCATGTAAGAGCCTTTTACAGGAAAACGGTACTTTGTACTAACTGTCTGCGATACAACCATCGCACAGATAACTGTAAGAGCAAGCAACGATGCCAAAAATGTACCCAGGTTCACAAGACTGCAGAGGAATTTGAGAGCTGCGCCCTAGGTGTGAAGTGTTTCCATTGTCGCACTGACCACGCCACTACGGACCCGAAGTGCCCAGAAAGAAATCGACAAAATAACATTCAAGCTATCTTGGCTCGTACCAGTTTGACCACGGTTGAAGCTTTAGAACAATTCCCAATCAAAACACAGAACTACTATGAAGCTCTAGTGGAATTTACACAAGAGCCGACGTCGGGAGAGTCATATGCCAGCATGACAGCAGGAAAATATCAGCGAAAGTCAGAGCGAGGAGCAATTCGACGTAAAAGAGAGGCGGAAAGATCGAAGTCCCCGATTATAAGTGACGCAGTACGCGTATTCGGAGATGGCTCGAAGCAGGCGAACAAAAGTAATCCAAGTAACGGAGTGGCGCTGTTTAATCAATACAGAAGTACTGACGCAGAGCGCTTCAAGGCTAACCTAAGGAAAATGCAGCAAAATAAGACATCCACCATCCGGTCATCCGAAGAAACTGCAGCCATACCGTCATCGAGCAAACAGCAACGGCTTGACGGCAAGGCATTCTACGAAGGAGAAAAGTTCTCGTCATTTGTCACAGGCATGATAGATAGAGGTAAGTTAAACCCTAATAGTCTGGAATTCATGAACAAATCAAGCAATGTAAATAATACGCAATAGTAATATGAAAATTATACAGTCAAATATACAAAGTTTGAATAAAAACAAGGAAGAAGTATTCCGAGTACTATCAGGAAATAATTATGAAATTGCTTTACTGTCAGAAACATGGAGTAAACCAGGGGACGAAAATAAAAGAGAGTACAACATCAGCGGTTTTCACAGAATCCTTGTTTCCCGTCAAGATGGTTACGGTGGAGTGGGGATATTTTTGAAACATTCACTAAATTACCTGAAAATCTCTTTAAATGTAAATTCCGATTTAATTCAAATGGCAGCTATCAAACTTACAAAATTCGATATAGTTATTGCAGCAATATATATTGCTCCTCACATCGATAGGAATGAATTTGAGACCAATATTCAATCTATCTTCCGTCAGTTAAGTCAATACCCACGTGTAATCCTAGGCGGAGATGTTAATTGCCACCACCCCGCTTGGGGTGACGATAGGGCTGATACAAAAGGCTCGATCCTCATAAGTTAAATCAACTGTTCAAATCTAATACTCACAAATACAGGCGAAAAAACTTATGTACCATTGGAAACAGGTAGAAGGTCAACAGCAATTGACATTTCGTTGTGCTCTGCGAGTTTGTTCAATGAAGTCACATGGAAAATTCATAATCAGTCGATTGGTTGCAGTCAGCACCTATTGATTGAAATGGAATTAACATGTTGCAAGTCCAATGACGCTCGTTTCTACACAGACTCTCTTAAAATTTACGAGGATATATATTCTCTGAATAGCTGGGAAGTATCAGGATTGGATGACCTCAAGGAAGTTATTAACAGAACAATAAAGAACAATAGGAAAAAGAGCAAATATGTACCAAAAATTTGGTGGGATCCGCAAGTTGAAGAGGCATGGCAGAAGAAGTCTGATGCCCTCAGAACCTTCAACACCCAAAGTACAATTGAGAATGCGATTTTAGTGAAGAAAACGAGAGCATTATTTATTAGAACTAAAAGGGAGGCTATGAAGAAAAGCATTGAAAAATTCGCTTCAAGTCTTGATCCGCAGATCAGTTCAAAAACACTTTGGGAGAAGGTTAACAAAATTGCAGGTAACAACAAGAAACGTAAGGTCACTAACCCCGTACAGGAGGACATTAATATGGGGAAAAAATTCATGGATCTCCATTTTGGCAGTAATGATGTTGACATGGACATTCCTTCGACATATGGACGAACTTGCCAATATAACATCTTAAACTCAGAGTTATGGAACCAAATTCTACATCGAAAGAAAAGCAAATCTGCTCCGTCCAGCGACAAAATAACGTATGGTATGCTCAAACACCTCAACTCCTCAATCAGAGACATAGTTATTGAAGATTTGAACAGAATGTTCATAGCTGGAATGCTATCTGTTCAGTTGAAGGAAATTAAAGTTATTGCCATACCAAAACATGGTAAAGATCAGTGCAGCATAGAAGGTAAAAGGCCAATTTCACTTGTCCCCACTTTAACAAAAATTCTAAATAGTGCGGTATTGGAAAAACTCCAAACCCACATCGAAAATAACAACGTTCTTCCAGAAAACTCTTTCGGTTTCCGTAAGAAAGTATCAACGTCAACTTGTGTAAATTTTCTGGTTAATACCGTGAAAGAAAACAAGAGAAATAACTTTATCACAGCAGCTGTCTTCATTGACTTAACTAATGCATTTAATGCTGTAAAAACTGAAATCCTTGAAAACATCATGGGTGAACGACGATTTCTACCAGAACTTGTGGTGTGGGTCGGCTCATTCCTTAGAAACAGGAAATTAACCATGCAAGTTGGTCAAAACTGCGTAACACGAACTATAAGCAATGGGTTACCCCAGGGAGATGTGATGTCTCCGACGTTATTCAATATTTACACATCCAAGCTCCACCTGATACAAGAAGAAAACGCTATACTTATTCAATTCGCTGACGACTTTGCTCTGATAACTAGAGGGAAGTCGTTGCAAGCGGTTGAGCAAAAAACTCAGGAACTGTTAGACAAGTTTGTGTCAAAAGCCAATGAATTGAACTTCCAAATCAATCCATCAAAAACAAAAACATTGCTTTTTCTTGGAGGAAACCGAAAATTACATGTACGAATAAACAATGAGCCAGTAGAAATGGTCAGAAACCATAAATATTTAGGAATCCTTGTAGACAGCACCTTAACATTCGGCAGTCACGTCAAACAAAATATCCAAAAAATCCAAGAACGATTAAAAATAATGAAAGTCATCTGTAGCATACGTGGTGGAGGTCACCCCACCACTATGACAACTGTTTTCAATGCACTTCTTCGCAGTACTGCCGAATATGGAGCCTCAGTAGTAGGAAATTCAAGCAAAACCAACAAAGACAAAGTACAAGTTACCCTTAACGACGCTATGCGTAAAGCTACTGGGTGTAGCAAAACTACACCTCGAAATACATTACTCGCTATCGCTAGTCAAGAACCATGGCAGATAAGGAGTGACTTCGTAACCTGTAAGGAAATTGCAAGAATTGTACACTACAAAAACCCAGTCAATGAACAACTAGAAAAAGTTATAGGACTCGAATGCGACCCCAAAAAAATGAGCTATATGGAAAAACTATTTTTGGAACATGAACAAACCTTTAAGTCCATCAGTCCTATGGTCAAAACTACAACAACAGATGTAAATGTATCTACAGGTATAGGAATCCATACCTCAAAGATAAATACAAATCCTCGAGTGCTAAAACAAACAGTTTTAGGCTTATTAAACAGTCGTTACTATCGTTTTCATAGAATCTACACAGACGCATCTAAGATTAGCGAGAGATGCGGAATAGGAATCTACCTTGAGTCCAACAAACGGAAGGTGACCTTAGCACTGGATAGAGAGACATGTATCATGACTGCCGAACTCATTGCTATTAACGTCGCAACCGACGAAATACGACGAGCGCGTCTGAACAAATCTGTGATACTAACAGATTCACTGTCGTCATGTACGTTACTGGAAAACAATCTTAATCGAACAAGCCGCAGCAAAATCATAGATGACATCCTCAAAGCATGCAAAGAACTAAATATAGACATCCAATGGATTCCCAGCCATATAAATCTCCCGGGTAATGACATAGCTGACGAACTGGCCAAGAACGGAGCGGAATCAAATAACGTTGAAAAACTACAAAACTCTATGCTTTTAAAAGATTCCTACCTTTATTTCCAAAAATCAAAACAAACTCAAACAAACTACTGGTACCGTAACTACGCCGAAGAACATTCAAAAGGACTCAAATTTTATAACATCCAACCGCAATTTTGTGAGAAGCCTTGGTTTCACAAGTTAGATTTGACAAATACAGAAACTCGAACACTGAATCGACTAATGGCCGGACACGATTATAGCAAATACTGGTTACACAAAATGAAACTAGCAGATACTCCTAATTGTGAAACTTGCGATCAACCTGAAACCGCCGAACACATTATCCTTCATTGCCACCGATACAACACAATCCGAACAAAATTCAACTTTGACTGTAAATTCCAAACTATTGCAGATTTACTGAAAACAAAAAATACATTGCACTTCAAAGAAATAATTGAATTCCTTAAAGCTTCCAATATGAGCATATAGACTATTAGTGGAAAACACAAAACCTCTTAAAACCTCTCTAAGCCTCGCTGTGACAATAATATAAACCGAATACCGCTGGATATATGGTAACCGTCACCGATCCAACCATGGCTTCACAGCCAAAGTAGAAGAAGAAGAAGAAGAAGAAGAAGACAATGTATAAATATGTTGGGGTCCAATGAAAGTTTTTACCGCTATGACAGATCTTCCGGTTGAAAAAAGTCTTACTTTAAAAAAACGACATCCAGTTTTTGCTTTGCTTAGCTGTATTTCATTTCTCAATGAACCGATTTTAAAAACTCAAATTTTAGTTTTTTTGGCGTTAATTTGATCATTATTTTCATAGAACATACTTGGTCTGTCAAAACTACCAGTTCATCAGTATATTGGAATGATAATAAAGATGTTTGAAATGTGCGCTTCGGGTCATATTGACCCGAACGGCTTTGGAGGGTTAATAAGCGAGAAAAATTTCGCCATGGACACTCGGACCGTGACCAGTCAAAATGACTGGTAAAATTCACAAACCTATATATATAACTCAAACAAGATAAATTTTTTTCGCTTGCTTTTGGTTTTATTTGCAATCTACATTCAAGACAAAGAGCCTTAGTTGATGTATGGTGGGCAGGAGTGTGTCATTAGCTATGAAATTATTGATTTTTGATGCGAAGTCATGGAAATTTGTAGAAAAAGTTCTCGTATCGACCGCTGTGTGGCGCTTCAAGCACTTGACTCCCAATTTTTTTGGTCTATTTTGTTGCTCAACTATAATCGAACTTTCTGTCAAAATTTGGCGAAATTTCATCAAGATTTGTAAAAGTTATGTTAGTTTTAATACATGTCCATTCGAGTAATCGAGTTATTTTAGGTGATAAATATGTTTTATACTGAACTAGTATGAGTAAAATAATTATGAATTTGGTACTTATTTATTCAAATTAGAAGACCTTATGTCTATGAAACTGAACAATTTAAATGATTTTTTTTTATATTTGATTATTCTTCATACGTTGGTTATCCACCATGGGTGCACGGATTCACCGCAGTTTCTGCCCAAGTATGTATTCACATGCATTCTTAGATTATTAGGTTCGACAAATTTCCAATTCAAGTTCCCTTACAGGTATTCCGGCACCCGTGTATAAAGCTGGCAACTGATTGAACATTCTTATTATAAGAGAAAACACATCTTACCTGTCGGCAACTTACGGGGTTTGAACCCTAGAGTTTTCTTGCCGATACCGGGAATCGAACCCAGTACACTTGGCATACCTAGACTAGACTCACGCCAGTCTATCTGATAGACCACATTGGCGCTAAGATTTTTCAACATGGGTGCACGGAATGGCTGTAAATTCGCCGTTGTTAATTATATAGAAATAAATAGTTTTCAACTTGCTTCAGAACACAGAATATTTTTGAGTTAGATATGATAGGTATTTGAAATGCAACATTAGTCAATCGAAAAACTTTTAAGGAAAAACAAATCAATGTGTACATTTGACCATGTTGATTCATTATTTTTATTTCCACTGTTTTCCGTCGCACGACATAACTTGATGCATATAATTCCTAAAATTCACTCGATTGATGATAACCGTTTTCCAATTTCTTGGATGTTGATCAGATCTTATCAGATAAATATACGATGGCAAAAACCTGTTTTTTAATAATAAATAAATAAATTTATTATTTCAAGATATAATTGAAATATTTCTTTTCCAGGAATGAAAAAACGGAGCTTAAAATAAAAATCGTTATTTAAATAATTATGTCTTAACATAAAAGACATTTGTTAAGATTTGTAATAATGCTTTTTAAAAAAATTGCAAAAAGTCCAATATTTGATTAAAACGCGGTGAATCCGTGCACCCATAGTGAAAAACCATGTATATAACAGAAATTTTCATTTGAATCTTTAAAAGTCTTTATTCTTTACCTTTAACATGCAAAAAAAATGATTTTGGATGAATGGCGGTGAATCCGTGCACCCATGGTAAATTGCTCTACTTATATAGAAAATATGCTTCAAAACCAACAATATCAGGTATAATTTACAGGCAACGTGTTGAAAAACTTCAGAGCGATGGATGCTAGAAAACATCTACTAAAATAAAACTGAAGTGAAACCGTGCACCCATGGTCAATAACCTTAGCCATCTAACATGTTTTTATTATTAGATTGATAATGTGTTTCAATTTTTTGGTAATTATTTGACATATTCATTTTATGGCATATACGCATTCGTCAACTATGCCAAACTGAGGTGATTCCGGGCACCCATGGTGAAAAAATATTTCAATTTCATAACAAAAATGTTATCGAATTAATAACAAAATAATTTCAAAAGAAAAAATTTAAAAATATTTTGATAGAAAAAATTTCCCCTTTACCAGTCATTTTGACTGGTCACGGTCCGAATAGGTATATTCAATTTGCCGGTCCTTCTAGTGTTAACAGAAAACAAGTTTAGGAAGACATTCTCATAAATAACTGTTTCAAATTCAATGTTCTTAATTGTCGAAGAAATCGAAGAAACCTTCAAAAATGTCTTTCCGAATAGGTTGTGAATTAAAACTTCAAACTTACCACTTCGATTCGGGGGCAGTTCCTCATCGTGGGACAGCTGACAGACATCATCATCCAACTCGTCCGGATCGATAAACGAATCATCCATGTGTGCATCGTCATCGTCCCCATCGACATCGTCATCCACCAGCGAAAGACTGTGCGGCGAAGTGGACAGCCCCGTTTGACTGGAACAAATGTTCGGATCAGCCCAATACTTCTCCGGATTGGTTTCGAACGGTTCACATGGAATGATTTTGGCAAAATTGAACTGGGCCGGATTGATTTCCTGAGTCATCCATTCCGTTTCTAGCAGCTCCTTAATGGTCACTCGCGTTTTGGGGTTTTTGTCTAGCAGCGACAGCAAAACGTACTCCAACTCTTCGCTTATTTCGTGGGGGATGATCAATTCTGATCGCAAAATTTCTTCAACATCAACAAAAGGATTTTCAAAAAACATCAGGACATAAAGCGTTACTCCCAAGGCCCACATTTCTAACTCTGGGCCAGAGTACCGATTGCCAGCGAGGACTTCCGGACTACAATACTCGGTGGTCCCGTAGAAGGTGGAAAACAGTTGACCTTCCTGGACGAAAGTGGCAGAACCGAAATCGATTAGTTTAATATGGAAATTATGATCGATTATCACATTTTCGTCCTTTATGTCCCGATGCAGAATATTCAGCGAGTGGAGGAACGCGACTGCGTTCGCAATCTGCCGGAATATGTGGCATGCTAGCTTCTCCGTCATAACCGGCCTTCGATCGATGAACTCGAACAGATCCATTCCGGAGCCATGAATTTCCATTACCACTTGGAAGAATTTATCGTTCTCGAACCAATCGAACATGTTAACGATATTCGGATGTTTCACATGCATCAGCAGGTACACCTCCATGGGAATCTCTCGATTGTCCTCAGTGTTAATCATAAACTGCGGAACCAACTTTTCCTTAAGAATAAATTTTGATATCACTAATAGCCTGCAAGGGAAAACAAATTGAAAATGTGCTCACACATTAAAAAGTGAGAACCAATACTCACCGGTCCGAATTGCGGTAGCTCAGCTTAACATACCCGTAGGCTCCTTTGCCGATATGTTTGACCAGCGTGTAGTACTTGCTGTACTCACCGTGAGTCAGATCCTCGTCGCACTGGGACATCCGGGAGACGGAACTCGGACGGTCGGAATGTTGTGCGGTAGCCGTATTTTTTATTGCTTGACCAAGTGAATTGTCCACGGTGCTCGTAACGCTATTGAAGGTCAACGTAAGGTTTTGGTGTTTTTCTTCGTCCTCCAGATTGTTGTACGACGAGTCCGGATCACGACTGATCCATATGCAATAGACCTTTCTTCCACAAGGTAGCGTTTGGTTGGATATGGTATACAAGATATCTATCACATTGCCATCGTAGTGAACTGCTTCTCCCCGATATTTGCCATCGGAATAGAAGGATCGCCGATGTCCAGAGCTGACTGCATTGGGAGGCACTCCAGCTGCCGAGTGTCGCTTGTGCTGATCCGGCGTGGAAGTTACCATCGTTTTGGCCAGTTCATAAGGTTTAACGTATCGCGGGGTTGTTGTAGTTGGTGGAGCACTCATTGGGGGCGCCATCGAGTAATCTCTTCCCGGAGAGCCTTTCAAAAGCGCCGTATTGATATCTTCGGTTGAGTACAGTTGTTCCTTCGAGGAGGTATTGCTTTCAATTGACAGATTCTTACCAAGCATGTTCAAGCACTTTGAGGTATCATTAACAGGGGTTAACAAGTCACAATCAGGCAAAATTGAACAATCTTCCAGTGGGGTAGGTTTGGTCAAATTTTCCTTCGGCAGGGTAGCCGCAGCCGATCCGGTGGCTTTCAGGGCCGAACAGCTTACCGAACTGGTAAGATTGGCATAGTTCCGGTCGTTTTCGCTATTGACACCGTCCAGAGAGAGTAGATTTTCCGGTACCGAACTAACAATTATGGAGCTCAACAAACCTGGACTTGTAGATTTGGCGTCATGAGCTCTCGGGGAGCGACGGTCTTTTTCAGGTGGCCCTGGGAAAGCAGAGCTTTCCGGTGGAACAGGAGCCGACGTCAGAGAAATGGACATTGTGTCGGTATTGTTGGCCGTTCGACTATTGCTCACTGAGGTTGATGTGAAATCCAGGCATATCTGTGAACAAATAATTTTCGTTTACCGCCTGGAAATAAATATCTGAAAATAAACTTACCTTCCTAGATTCCTTCATCGGACTGCTCATCGCATCAGGGGCATTTTTCATGCTGTTGATGGCGTTATTTATAAACTCATCCTTATTCTCAAAATCTACGTGATCGGTCTCAGTTTCCGACTCGTCGTTGTCTAGTGAAGAAAGGGTAGCATTCCGACTGCGGTTCATAAAGCCCAGATAGTCACACTCCTGTCCAAAGTTTGGCAGAATCTTAGTAATATGCTCCCCGATTATTTTACTTTGCGGATAGCCAAACATCAGCATTGAAAAATGATGGTTGCAAGACTCGATAACGGAATTTTCATCGATCACTATCAAACCGGACAAATTGGTAAACACCCAAATTGTTATCACGAACAGATGATTTGCATTCGAGAGGCCACTGTCGGTGGTATCGGTGCCTGAGTCGTGATGGGCTATCATGAGGCAAACTGGAAAGGCAACTCCTTCGGCTGTCTTTCCCGTAGCTTTCTGCTTCCGAATGTGCTTGGCAATCATACTATTATCGGCGTCCGGCAGCTGAATTGCCGGAATCAAAAGTGAAACATCCATTCCATTGAACTTGTCAATCGAATCCAACTGGAATAACATTAACGCCTCGTAGTCTCCAGAAATAACGTAACCAGCTTTGTCAACGAGAAGTTGAGCGACTCGCCTCTCGACAGGCTCAGCGACTGCTAGACATCGTGATTCGTCATCGATTTGTCGGACCCACAATGAAACGGCCACGTTTTCACCCGATTTGGTACACAATTCGACCACCTTACCGCTCAAGATAATAACCGTTCCATCTTCGCTGTTCAACTGTCCTTCGGCTAGTGCCGAGACGTGCATTTTGTTTTTATTTGGTAATAGGCTGGCAAACTGCATCTCGCATAGCTCCTTGGAGCTGTACCCAAGCAAATCACATGCATTCCGATTCACTATCAGTATTTGCGAAGATTTGGCATCGATCGTGAAGATTGCCTTGTTCGGGTTGATACCGCTCTTGGGCAATCTGCCGATCGATTCCGAAGTTGAAGCCACATAGGAATTGTTATATGGCGAGCTAACTCCATGCGTCAGGCAACCTCCTTTGGGTCGCAAAGCCGAAAAGCGCAAACCATTGGCTCCGTCCACTCGAACCCGATCCATGTAGGCTACCGTAGACCGTTGGTGTTTTCCTCCTGTTGTGGTAACAGACACGTTCTTCGGTGCTGTCGCTGCCGATACTGCCCCTCCTTTCCTTCCGGTGCCAAAGAGTCCCACGCGGTGGGTGCGCAACGGTGTCTTCAACAGCTGGTCCAGGTGACGCTCGGTATCATCTCGTCGGCGACGTTCACGCTTGTTTGCGATCCGGGGGAAGCTCTGGTTAACCTCGAACGAATTACTGAGGACACTACGCCAATCTGAATCGGTACCGGATTCTATCAGTTGAGGAGCTCTGAAAGAGGAAACGATAAAAAAAGATAGTAAAGAAAAATTTCAAAAATGAAATTTACCGCACAAAAAATAACATAAATCACACAAATGACAAAAATGAAAAATTGACAAAAAAGACAAAAGAAATAACATAAATAACAGAAAGAAATTACAAAAATAACAGGTTTGACAAAAACAACAAAAATGGTCAAAAATATATACAAAAGTGACAAAAATTACGCGATTTAAAAAAAACTAAATTGACCAAAATTACACAAATGACAAAAATGAAAACCCAAAAAAGATAAAAGACATTTAAAAAAACAAATAAAAAAAAATGGTTAAACTGTCCCAAATGATTAAAATTACTCAAAAGACAAAAATAGCAAAAACGTCAAAAAATAACAAAAATAACAAAAGTTTAAAAATAAAAAAAGGACAAGAATTGACTAAAAAGACAACAATCCCCATTATTCTGCGCCGCGCGTGAGGTGGCGATAGACGAATCACCCTTGTCACCCGATTCTAGTAGACACCGTGAGTGACAAATTGATGCTTGTAGTGACATTTACAGACGAGAATAGTCGCTGGGCATGAACCTCTGTCACATCGGCTTCGAGAATAAGGTAACAAGACTCACGTGACTCCGACTCGACTATCGTCACCTCACGCGCGGCGCAGAATAAGGGGGAATGGCAAAAAAATAACAAAAATTACAAAAAAAAAAAGTTTGAAAATGACAAAAAAGTAAGGATTGACTAAAAAGACAAAAATGACAACAAAAAAAAGTTGAAACTGAAAATAGTTAAAAAATTACAAAATATGACTAAAATTACACAAATGACAAAAAAATATGAAAAGACAAAAATACGCTAAAAACTCTAAGCAATAAAATGGTACAGATGATAGAAATGCAAAATGTCACTAATGAGAAAAGGACAAACATTACATAAATGGCAATTGTCACAAAAAAAAAAATAGAATTTACAAAAATGATCAACATTACAACAATGATAAAGATGAAATTACCAAAAATTACAAATATCTAATTAATTTATCATTTTTGGAATGTTTAATCATTTAGCTTTTGAATATTTTCCGAAAGTTAACATTCTCTAGAGGTAGAAAAATACTATTTAACGAATCCACAAGCATAACTAAAGTCATTTTATATAGTTTGTTCGTTCATCTTCTTAAAATTGTAAATCGAAAGCAGAAAATCTAAATTTTCGACCATGTAATAACAGCCTTGATAGCTTATTTTTGCCTTGTTTACAACTTCAAATGCAAAGCTTTTAAGAACATTGTAATAATGTCGATCCTTGGGACTGAAACCTAATCGATATGTCAATCACTGCTCTACATCCACTTTAGATTTATATCTGGAAGATTTCAAAATTTTGAGATTACTGGGATTACAATTCTTAAATGGCAGATTACAAATATTTCAAAGTAATTTCGTGGTATTTATTGCTAGAGTTGTACGAAAAACTGTGTGCATTCTCGCAATATTTCATATCTGCAGATAATTTTTAACTCAAGAGGTAACAACGAATTAAAGAACTTAGCTCAAAATAGGGATAAAATGACTGAAATTTGTTAAAAAAAAAACATACCTCAACTTCCCGAGCGGTGTGAAAACGTTGCAGGGTTTCAATCTTCTGCAATCAGCTGTTATCTGAACGAGACTGGACTCTACGTCGCCCTTGCCCAGTCCACGGAAGTGCCTTCGAAACGAGCCTCGCTTCTTGCCCGTGGTACAGGCCACTCGCAGCAAAGTTTTTCGATTTTCCTTATTTTCCTCCCCTAGTCGGTAGAATGAGCTCCGATTTCCTGGAGGAGTTTTCGGATCCAGCTCCTGTTTGGGTAGGAAATCCTGTTGGCAACCTTCGTCTTCTTCTTTTTCTTGGTCCTCGTTTTCGTTGTCGTACACCAACAAAAGCAGATCGTCGTCCTCTAGGGTGTCGCTTTCATTGGCACGATTCCTTTCTCCTAGGAGATTATTCCAACCGATTCCCCGTTGATTGGTGGTCTTCGATGGTGTCAAGGATCGAATATTGCTAGAGTTGGCACTGTTTCACGGACAGAAATCGAAATAATTTTTACCACGAAAAATACACACAATCAGTGGAAACTTCCGTTCCGATATTAAGGCGTGCCAGGATCCGTAACACACTAAACTTCAGATTTCGTTATTACGTTTGAATTTCCATAAGCCCGGTACGAATTTCTATCACCGTTTCGGTTGAATACGAGGGATTTTTACAAAGATTTGGACTCGACAAAAGCTCGAGTATTGGCCTGATTTTGACAGAATAGGGCACAGGATCAAAAATCGATAATCCATGGAAAGGTAGAAAAACGGATGTCAAGCTGCGCATGCTTGAATCCCAGTGTTTATTTGCCGCGAAATATCGGAATCCCTGTTTGTTTTGTGTGAGAATCAACTGATTCTGAATCAAAACATAAAAATAACAGACATTTTTTCAAACTGAATTGTACTTACCCATCCATGGTGAATTTTAAACGATTTATAATGATTTTTAAAAATAAAGTAGGAATCTATTAACAATCATGCATGTGCACAAACAGAGAAAGATGATAACAACTAAAACACGCAGCACATCAAGACAAAGAATATTAATATTGAAATTTGAACGGATCGACAGACGTGAATCGAAAGCGTTGGCCAAATTTAAATGCGATTCTTTTGTTCGAAGTGCAACAAAAACCGACAAAATCCAACGACGGGCGGTAAAAATTTAAAAACCGGATGAAGAGAACAAAACAAAAGCGCTAACATCTTTTTTCGCGAAGGGAAGCGGAACGCTTGAAAGTGAAATACACTGAACAAATTTTTCATGTGAAACAAAAGAACTTACCACTATATACAAGTTCATTTTCTTAAATTTAGAATTTCAATAAAACTTTCAATTTTTAACGAGAACGCGAGAAGCAGTTTGATTATCTAAGCGTAAGAAGATGAATATCAGAGCTCAATATGATCGTGATTATTAATCCGATATGTTTGAATTTTCGTGGGAAAA
This sequence comes from Uranotaenia lowii, assembly GCF_029784155.1. NCBI lineage: Eukaryota > Metazoa > Arthropoda > Insecta > Diptera > Culicidae > Uranotaenia > Uranotaenia lowii. Next base: position 29,489,928 of record NC_073693.1, read on the forward strand.
ACAACAAATTCAGAAAATTCTCAAACGTGAGACCAATATTAATTTCACTTAACAAAATTATACCGTGGTGCAAATCATAAATATTTAGGGTGGTTGATTTTTTGATAAAATAAAAATTTACATTGATTTAAAATGTAACTGATTGGATCGATTGACTGTGCACCGAACCGAGGATTGCCGTGGAATCCTTCAACAATGGAGCAACTGAACGACCTTGACCTGGCTGACGATATTGTTTTGCTCGCCCAAACACAACCAGATATGCAGAGCAAACTCGACGACCTCACCGAAAGTTCCAAGGCAGCAGGTCTCAAAGTCAATGTCGGAAAGACCAAGTCGATGGAGATCAACACAGGAGATCCCTCCTGTTTCCTGGTAGCTGGGCAACAAGTTGAGAAAGTGGAGTGCTTCCAGTATCTTGGTAGCCAGATTACGCCTGATGGTGGTACCAGAAAAGACATCGAAACACGGATCAGAAAGGCCCGATTTGCGTTTGCGAGTCTCCGAAACATCTGGCGGTCACGCCAGATCTCTCTACGAACAAAAATCCGAATCTTCAACTCAAACGTCAAATCCGTATTGCTGTACGGGTGCGAAACTTGGTGCACATATGCGGTAACGACGCGAAAACTGCAAGTATTTGTAAACCGCTGCCTGCGGAATATCATCCGCGCTTGGTGGCCTGGCAACTGGATCTCGAATGAGGAACTACATCGCCGGTGTCATCAAAAGGCGCTAGAAATCGAGATTCGGGAACGTAAGTGGAGATGGATTGGGCACACGCTGCGAAGAGATGAAAACGAGATTTGCAGAGAGGCGCTAGATTGGAATCCAGAAGGTCATCGAAGAAGAGGCAGACCCAGAAATTCGTGGCGGCGAAGTCTAGCCGCTGAAATCCGAACTGTCGACGAGAATCTTGACTGGGACCAGGTGAAGACGCTGGCTCCGGATCGTCAACAGTGGAGGTCTTTTACCACGGCCCTATGCACCGGAGGATCGGCGCGGGATCATTAAGTAAGTAAGTAAAATGTAATTGGAACAAAAAAAACATGAAATAAAAAAAGAACTTTTTTTAGTTTACCAATAAGGAAATAAAACGGGATTATAAATGTGATTTATATTCACATGTTTTAAATATTGTTATACTAAATAAACAATTCTAGAGTTTGTTTTGATTAGGTCGTATGAACCAATGTAAACAAAATTGAGTTATGGGCAGCAAACGATTCATAAATATGTATTCTATGTTGAATTTTGGACGCATAATGACTTTCTAACTTTCGAGTGTAATTTGGTTTTTGCGACTTTTAGTACTGCACTGGATTGGCGTGCAAAACAAAGGTCGCAAAATAACAGTTCGGCGTGTTGGTTTTTGCGACCTTGTGCATTTTCTCCAGAAAATGCTCCGCCGAGTGCAGTTAGACTTGAAACTTTTTCTTAAATTAGTAAGTGAAGGGGGGTAAAGGTGGTTTAAGTCATCTCAGTAGGTTAGATGGTTTCAATTTGTTGCTGGGTAAGTACAATAAGTGATAACTTTAATGGCTAAACAAATTTTCACTTTCATAATTATGTTACCACAGCATCAGCCAGCTTTGGAAAAGTTTCCACTCTGGTTTTTGAAGTCATGGATATACATCTATTTTCGGTCCAATAGAAACCTGAAGGGCAGTTCCTCGAATCAACGATTCTAGGCTGCAGCAGCGATGGAGAGGGTATTTCTTCACTGGAGCAGGAAAAGAGATTTAGGCATATGGTCCTCCACACAAAATTGTCGACCTAGTAATAGAATCCGAAGATTCTGTAGGGCACATATCACCGGCAGGGATTTAAACAGCGCTGCAGTGAGAAACGTAAGTCCTTTTTTCTACTATACTTTTTTTAAAAGATGCTTGGCATTTTGCCACTTATTAAATTACTTCAAATGGCATGTGCCACTCAGCACAAGAGTATTGTTATATCAAGCCTTAGTTCTTTAAGCTTTTAATCAGGAATCCACGAAGTTTAGGACAAAATAACTGGAATTTTGAATAAAATTTGTCAATGTGCAAAACGACGTCTACGCCAAATGCGTAATGCGAAAGGGCGCAAGTGCATGTTCACTCGAACAACTAAATTTATGCCTGAATTGAATGCATTAGCCTATTTCTCATCTACTTGTGCATCGCATATACAATTTTCAGACTATTCTGAGCAATATTTTAAATTCTAGAATTAAAAATGGGTTGCAAAACTTTAACAGCGATTTTCTCAAAACACTTGAGGTGGCTCATACGACCTAACCAAAACAAACTCTAGAATTTAATTTTCTTACAATTTTCTTCGAATTTTTTTTTTTGAATAGCTCCCGTTATTTGGATCAGTGTATTTTTCAGGTTGTGCACCCCTCGTTCGTTATTTTGTTTACGAATAAGTTAGTAAAACAAACGAAACGTAAAAAAGTTTCGATTGACCCGCAGCTTCATTTCATTCAATTTTCTATCGATTATTCGCAATTTTCTCCCCAATAACTCTCATATCCATCATGTCCCTGTTCAGAATACCTAAAGCAACCTTCAGGTACGTTGTCGCCATAACGCTACTTCTGCTGATTCTGATCCCGGAAACGTTACCCATCGAGATGGATTGCTCGGATCTACGAATGGGACAGTATCTATGCCCAGATCCATCGGTGCGGCATATAGATCCCAAAACGCAACAGCTAAAGGGATGCAACAAAGACGGAAAAGCACGGGTCTGGTGCTTAGCCACCGAAGGAATCGTTTGCAGTGAAACCAAAAACGGAACCTTCACCCGAGAGATGCCCTGCAAGTGGACGTGTGTTCATCAGTTATCAATAATTTATAATTTTTCGAATTAAAATTGTATTACTTTTTTTTAGAAACGGTTATCACTTCGACACGGCCATGCTCCTATCAGTGTTCCTCGGGATGTTTGGAGCGGATCGATTCTATCTCGGTTATCCGGCCATTGGATTGCTCAAATTTTGCACCCTGGGGTTCATGTTTCTCGGGCAGCTGGTGGATGTGATACTGATTGCCACCCAAGTGGTGGGTCCAGCCGATGGTTCGGCGTACGTGATTCCTTTCTATGGTCCCGGTATTTCCGTTGTCCGGAGTGACAACTGGACGTACCGGTTGCCCCAGGACAATTGGTGATTGTTGGCGAACATTTTCAAAACGCATAGAATAAAATAAAAATTATTAGAATATATTAATATTTTTTTCTATTTTATTCACGGAAGCAGAAAGAAAATCGGCTGCAATGCTAATACGGACAGAATAGAATTATATTATTTTTTTAAAATTCTTTTATTCTGGAATTTTAACGCTTTTTCGTTATTCATCCCCAGAACATAGGCGAGAAGATCATATTGGTAAGATTAGGTTAGATCAAATATTAAAGTTTGAAAATACAATAGTTAGAGCACCTGTATCCGTGGTCCAAACAGACGGTTTAGACCCAAATTCCGACCCGAGCAACCGCACTGGTGATCCATTATAACAGTTTCTACTCAACTTTTTTTAGAGCTGGTATAAGGATTGATCCAAAACTGATGAGATTTGGATCCAATTTGACGCAGTTCTAAACCGTTTGACAGTTAATGGAACACGAGTGCAGTTGCAAGTTTTTTCATTGGATCGGATCTAATTTCTTTGGTTCAATTCTTGTATAAATTAAACCCAAGAGTATACGGGTATAGGTGCCCTTATTAATGAACCGTTGCTAAATCTATGATCTTCGTTTATGCTACTTGTGAACATTAAAGATGGTCGATTCAGTCGATTGACGTTCAATCAGTTTTATTTAACCACGATTTTCATCTATTTGGACTGCGGACTGCGTTCTGCGTTTCAACAAAAATGCAATCTGTCAAACTAGTGTGAAATCTGTTAGTTTTTTTTTAAGTTTATCGCTTTGTTGGCAAAACTTTGTACATACTGGGATTTTGAGCAAAATTGATCCATCATTTTAGGAACTTATTCATTTCGTTATGATGCTTCAGATTATACAACTTAAAATACTGGTTTAATACGCCTTAATTTAAACTAGTGAATCTGATGTCGAATATATTTGGAGGAAAGCTAAAATTTTGCGCCGTTGTATAGGCAACAATTGCCATTAGGTAGATGATAAGAAAATAAATAAGCAAATAGGCCATTCCGTCGTATTACTGTTACGTTAATTAGTAAATATGTATTAACCACCTTTTCCTTGCTTCTTTTCATATTTAGGGATGAATCATCCCAGAGGATGAAAATCCCGTATAAAAAAAAAAAAAAAAAAATCTTTTCATATTTTTGTTTTTTTTATTCCGTCCTCGGATCTTTTATGATATGAAAGAGTCCGACATCGCTAACTGAAGTTGGGGGAGAATTAAATCGCTAACTCGGTTAAAGCTAGCGATTGCTAATTTCTGTCGCTAAATGTACTAGAAAAGTTATCCATCTCTTTAAGCACTATGCGCTGAGAATTAATCTAACTGATCAATTCGATCTGGCGATAAGATGAACATCGCAAGACCAAACAATATATGCTCGATGTTATAAAGGTGCAAGCAAGGCGGGTAAAGCTTCAGGTGTTTTCTTATAAGAATGCACGGAATCGTCCATCTTGTGACAGGCAATCGTAATCGTAGGCATGGTAGACGAACAATTCGCTGTCAAAAAACGCTCCGTCTCCACCCCCCACCAATGAGAAACTTTTGGTACCCCTTGCCTACTTTTCCTCAATATGCACCCACCCTACTGACTCACCCTGGGTGCAAGGTTTCCTTAAGCGGGCCATAGACTACACAAATGGCATGTGCAAATTCGATGATTCCACAACGATTGTTTGATTCACAATGCTCGGCCACACGATACAAACATATTTCGCGCGAACACAAACGATTGCTGGCAAAAATAGCAACAGCAACAAAAAAAACCACTTCCACCCCGGCTGGGGCTGAATAAATAACCTGAGGTTTGTACAAACAGTACCATACACCATGCCACAGAGGGTTGTTTGTGAAAAAAAATTTAAAGAAATATAATGATTGGACAAGAGACGGGAAAGTATCGGTGCTGTTCTTATTTATGGAACATTTTAATATCTCTATAGACTCTAGAGACTTTATGATACAAAAGATGAAGTGCCCTAATTTGAAGTCGAATATCGTGTTTACATTATCACCCAAAACACCGATACCGACGCAAACTCAAACAACTTAACTCGTTGAAACATTTCCGGCCCAGATGATAAAAAAAAGAAACTTTAGTCATAATCATGTTTTATTGCATATCAAAAGGTTCACACAGATCTCTCACTCAATCAGAACTCGAACTTTTTCCGTTGTCCGCAGCAGCTGCTACAGTTCAAACTTCGTTTCTCGGGGGATTTCATCTCTTCTAGAATCTGATCCAGCGGTTTGCCCTTCGTCTCCGGTACCAGTACGAACACAAAGATCAGGAACAGCGCCGAACAAACAGCAAAAATCCAGAACGAAACGTAGGTTCCGAGCTCATCGGAAATAACCTGGTACAGTTTTGACACTCCGAATCCAACCGTTGCAGCAACGATCGTGTACATGGCAGCGGCAACGGCTTTCACGTTTGTGGGGAAAACTTCTCCGAGGATTGCGAAGGGAACCGTTGCTAAGCCGATGGTGTAGGAGATGATGTACAGCATCATAACCACGAGAGGTATCCAGCTGTAGCTTTGAACTTCGACTCCTTGCTGCTGAAGGAAGAAATACAGTCCAACGACAAAAGTTCCAACTGCGCAGCCGGCAGTTGAGATGAGGAGCAGTGGTCGTCGACCTGCGCGATCGACGATTGATGAAGAGAAGGCTGCGGTGACCAGTTGAATGCCTGCCATCATGATTGATGATTCATGAGCCTCCAGACCACTTTGGACTTCTTCGAAGATCTGCTGGGAGTAAGCGATAACAGCTTGACTGCCGCAAAGCTGTTGAAGGGCTCCTAAACCTAGCACGATGATGAGTGATCGACGATTACCGTGAGTAAGTAGATCCCGGAACGTTCCTTTGTTCTGTTTGGATCGAACTACGGCGGCTTTCATCATGGCTAGTTCGTCCTCGATACCATCACGCTTCCGAAGCCATCGGAGACTTTTCTCGGCAGCATCGGCTTTGTCCTGGGAAAGCAGATAGTATGGAGATTCGGGCATCCAGATAAACAGAAAGACGAAGGCCACCGGAAAGGTTAAAGAGATCCAAGCTAGGGTTCGGAATCCAACGAATGGGCCGATACTGTATTCGATGAAGATGCCTAACTTAGCCATTACGGTCAACAGAGTTCCGATGGATCCTCGGATTGGATCGGAAGCTATTTCTCCCAAATAAATCGGAATCGAGGCGTAGGACATGCCGTAGGAAATACCGCTGAGGAATCGAGAGATGTAGAGGACAGTCACCGATTCGGCAACACCGATCAGAATCCATCCGATTATGGTTGGGAGGGCAGCAAATAGCATGGTGTATTTCCGACCAAATCTGTCTATTGACCAGGCCGTAATTACCGGTCCAGCGATTGACGCTAGGACCAGTATCGATACTATCCATGAGCTTTCGTCCGGTGTAATAGGCAAAGGTGAATCAGCGGCCAGCAGTATCGGAAGGGTTGGTGACGTCCAACCATACGATGCGATTACTGCGAGTGTCAGCAGCGTTACTGCAAAAGAAAAATGATGAGTATACCTGTGAGTATACGATTGTAGGGCATGAGTCACGACCTCTAAGAAAAGTCGTTACGGAGTTCACTCTTTAACTGTAAGCATACCTGTGAAAGCTGCTATGTATTGGTTGGAGTATTTTCCAAAATCCTTTATGCTTTCCAGAACCCCCATAATTGTAATACTTTTAAAACTAGTTTTCTAATAAAAATTGTTCAGATGAATTATTTTCGGGTTACACAACACCTTCGCCATGGACGAATTCACGACAGCAAATAAGCCGAGCTGTAAATTCTTCTCCCATTGACCACACAGATAGATAGCATTGGACGGCTATTCAGGGTTTTTTCGGCTGAAGATATGATTGATTGTCGTCCCATGGGTGCTAGTCATATACAGGTATACATATTAAACGAGATAACCCATGGTAATATTTTGTTTCAGCGCCCCGTAATCATCATCGCTAGGAGGTTGTTGCAAAATAGTTCAATTCAAGTTCATATCAGTTGGAAGCTCGGCAGGCCTACCAATCGAAGACCGGCCAATGATAACAATCTCAAACGAGTCGTGTGTGTGGCCTTTCACAGCCGATAGCCAAAATTCTCACGCGATTGCCCTTTTTTCTTTGACGTTACAGAAGCAAGGGAGACGTCATAATTGCTTAGGAGGTGCGAACGATAGAGTCCATGCCGAATTTTGTTTTATTCCACAGATAAGTTTCATACTGGTGTGCTTATCAATCCGATCATTAAAATTGGCAATACTTTTAGGGGTATCAATTATTCATCATTCTGCATTATGCACCCGCTTATCGTGGTTTAAAGACCATCTCAATTTATAAATTACCATTCAATCAAATTTCTGTTCAAATACAAGCGTGTTGACAAATTGCCAAGAAAGCAAAGGAATCTGATCTATTATTTTTGTTGAAGGACAAAACAGCAGCAAAATACTCAGATGGCGACCGTCAAAAATCTCTGTTAGAATAAAATGACAAAATGGGACAAGGCCGGCCGAAAACTTGGCGCAATTGGAAAATATTATTTATTGACTGTTGAAATGGCAATACCACCCCCCTCTAACGCTATGAAATTCCAGTTTAGATGATGTGCATAATAAAATCTATGCACCGACGATCAATCAATCAACCAACCAAATCGCAAAGGTCACGCTAATTTCGCAAAAGTCATAACTCGTCAAATCAATCGTTCTTGAGATGAGGCAAAAAATCATCGATGTAGCGATTTATGACTTCAAGTTGCAAATTTTAAACGGAAGGATTTTGTTTCATCGCATTGACAACAGTCAATAAATTTGTTTTTAGTTTTACGTGATTCCACTTTTAAGAACTTAAATTGAAACAACGCTTATTACGTGTTGTTAACAAACTGTCATTAATTGGTACTACCATCAGAAAACTTTCCTACAAGATCTGATCGCTATGATAAATGATAGTTGGAAAAGCAAAGCTCTACTAAACTTGATGGTAATAGAAACAAAGGATGTGAAAACACCATCGGAAGAAGCAAAGGTATTATGGGAAAGTCGTTTCGAGATGATGTTCCATAGCATTGGGACATTTTATGACAAAAGCAATAATGTTCGGAAACTTAACCGAACCTGGCAAGATGAACAGAGCAAAAAAAATGAAAGGATACAACTCACGGCAGTCAGGCAGCAATTTTTCGGTTTTTGTTCTGCCATGATTGATTGATGGGTTGTTTACTTTTTGGCATGAAAAAAGTGTCACTGTGAGCATGAATCTGTAGCGAAAATTCTATATGTCATACGACTTATGAAGTTTAGAAAAAGAAAATGTGGAAATTATTCTCAGCTCTGTAAAATTGACAAAATTGTCAAAATTGTCAAAACTGACAAAATTGTCTAAATTGTCAAAATTGTGAAAATTGTCAAAATTGTCAAAATTGTCAAAACTGTCAAAATTGTCAAAACTGTCAAAATTGTCAAAATTGTCAAAATTGTCAAAATTGTCAAAATTGTCAAAATTGTCAAAATTGTCAAAATTGTCAAAATTGTCAAAATTGTCAAAATTGTCAAAATTGTCAAAATTGTCAAAATTGTCAAAATTGTCAAAATTGTCAAAATTGTCAAAATTGTCAAAATTGTCAAAATTGTCAAAATTGTCAAAATTGTCAAAATTGTCAAAATTGTCAAAATTGTCAAAATTGTCAAAATTGTCAAAATTGTCAAAATTGTCAAAATTGTCAAAATTGTCAAAATTGTCAAAATTGTCAAAATTGTCAAAATTGTCAAAATTGTCAAAATTGTCAAAATTGTCAAAATTGTCAAAATTGTCAAAATTGTCAAAATTGTCAAAATTGTCAAAATTGTCAAAATTGTCAAAATTGTCAAAATTGTGAAAATTGTCAAAATTGTCAAAATTGTCAAAATTGTCAAAATTGTCAAAATTGTCAAAATTGTCAAAATTGTCAAAATTGTCAAAATTGTCAAAATTGTCAAAATTGTCAAAATTGTCAAAATTGTCAAAATTGTCAAAATTGTCAAAATTGTCAAAATTGTCAAAATTGTCAAAATTGTCAAAATTGTCAAAATTGTCAAAATTGTCAAAATTGTCAAAATTGTCAAAATTGTCAAAATTGTCAAAATTGTCAAAATTGTCAAAATTGTCAAAATTGTCAAAATTGTCAAAATTGTCAAAATTGTCAAAATTGTCAAAATTGTCAAAATTGTCAAAATTGTCAAAATTGTCAAAATTGTCAAAATTGTCAAAATTGTCAAAATTGTCAAAATTGTCAAAATTGTCAAAATTGTCAAAATTGTCAAAATTGTCAAAATTGTCAAAATTGTCAAAATTGTCAAAATTGTCAAAATTGTCAAAATTGTCAAAATTGTCAAAATTGTCAAAATTGTCAAAATTGTCAAAATTGTCAAAATTGTCAAAATTGTCAAAATTGTCAAAATTGTCAAAATTGTCAAAATTGTCAAAATTGTCAAAATTGTCAAAATTGTCAAAATTGTCAAAATTGTCAAAATTGTCAAAATTGTCAAAATTGTCAAAATTGTCAAAATTGTCAAAATTGTCAAAATTGTCAAAATTGTCAAAATTGTCAAAATTGTCAAAATTGTCAAAATTGTCAAAATTGTCAAAATTGTCAAAATTGTCAAAATTGTCAAAATTGTCAAAATTGTCAAAATTGTCAAAATTGTCAAAATTGTCAAAATTGTCAAAATTGTCAAAATTGTCAAAATTGTCAAAATTGTCAAAATTGTCAAAATTGTCAAAATTGCCAAAATTGTCAAAATTGTCAAAATTGTCAAAATTGTTAAAATTGTCAAAATTGTCAAAATTGTCAAAATTGTCAAAATTGTCAAAATTGTCAAAATTGTCAAAATTGTCAAAATTGTCAAAATTGTCAAAATTGTCAAAATTGTCAAAATTGTCAAAATTGTCAAAATTGTCAAAATTGTCAAAATTGTCAAAATTGTCAAAATTGTCAAAATTGTCAAAATTGTCAAAATTGTCAAAATTGTCAAAATTGTCAAAATTGTCAAAATTGTCAAAATTGTCAAAATTGTCAAAATTGTCAAAATTGTGAAAATTGTCAAAATTGTCAAAATTGTCAAAATTGTCAAAATTGTCAAAATTGTCAAAATTGTCAAAATTGTCAAAATTGTCAAAATTGTGAAAATTGTCAAAATTGTCAAAATTGTCAAAATTGTCAAAATTGTCAAAATTGTCAAAATTGTCAAAATTGTCAAAATTGTCAAAATTGTCAAAATTGTCAAAATTGTCAAAATTGTCAAAATTGTCAAAATTGTCAAAATTGTCAAAATTGTCAAAATTGTCAAAATTGTCAAAATTGTCAAAATTGTCAAAATTGTCAAAATTGTCAAAATTGTCAAAATTGTCAAAATTGTCAAAATTGTCAAAATTGTCAAAATTGTCAAAATTGTCAAAATTGTCAAAATTGTCAAAATTGTCAAAACATTGTCAAAATTGTCAAAATTGTCAAAATTGTCAAAATTGTCAAAATTGTCAAAATGTCAAAATTGTCAAAATTGTCAAAATTGTCAAAATTGTCAAAATTGTCAAAATTGTCAAAATTGTCAAAATTGTCAAAATTGTCAAAATTGTCAAAATTGTCAAAATTGTCAAAATTGTCAAAATTTGTCAAAAATTGTCAAAATTGTCAAATTGTCAAAAATTGTCAAAATTGTCAAAATTGTCAAAATTGTCAAAATTGTCAAAATTGTCAAAATTGTCAAAATTGTCAAAATTGTCAAAATTGTCAAAATTGTCAAAATTGTCAAAATTGTCAAAATTGTCAAAATTGTCAAAATTGTCAAAATTGTCAAAATTGTCAAAATTGTCAAAATTGTCAAAATTGTCAAAATTGTCAAAATTGTCAAAATTGTCAAAATTGTCAAAATTGTCAAAATTGTCAAAATTGTCAAAATTGTCAAAATTGTCAAAATTGTCAAAATTGTCAAAATTGTCAAAATTGTCAAAATTGTCAAAATTGTCAAAATTGTCAAAATTGTCAAAATTGTCAAAAATTGTCAAAATTGTCAAAATTGTCAAAATTGTCAAAATTGTCAAAATTGTCAAAATTGTCAAAATTGTCAAAATTGTCAAAATTGTCAAAATTGTCAAAATTGTCAAAATTGTCAAAATGTCAAATTGTCAAATTGTCAAAATTGTCAAAATTGTCAAAATTGTCAAAATTGTCAAAATTGTCAAATTCAAAATTGTCAAAATTGTCAAAATTGTGAAAATTGTCAAAATTGTCAAAATTGTCAAAATTGTCAAAATTGTCAAAATTGTCAAAATTGTCAAAATTGTCAAAATTGTCAAAATTGTCAAAATTGTCAAAATTGTCAAAATTGTCAAAATTGTCAAAATTGTCAAAATTGTCAAAATTGTCAAAATTGTCAAAATTGTCAAAATTGTCAAAATTGTCAAAATTGTGAAAATTGTCAAAATTGTGAAAATTGTCAAAATTGTCAAAATTGTCAAAATTGTCAAAATTGTCAAAATTGTCAAAATTGTGAAAATTGTGAAAATTGTGAAAATTGTCAAAATTGTCAAAATTGTCAAAATTGTGAAAATTGTCAAAATTGTCAAAATTGTCAAAATTGTCAAAATTGTCAAAATTGTCAAAATTGTCAAAATTGTCAAAATTGTGAAAATTGTCAAAATTGTCAAAATTGTCAAAATTGTCAAAATTGTCAAAATTGTCAAAATTGTCAAAATTGTCAAAATTGTCAAAATTGTCAAAATTGTCAAAATTGTCAAAATTGTCAAAATTGTCAAAATTGACAAAATTGACAAAATTGTCAAAATTGTCAAAATTGTCAAAATTGTCAAAATTGTCAAAATTGTCAAAATTGTCAAAATTGTCAAAATTGTCAAAATTGTCAAAATTGTCAAAATTGTCAAAATTGTCAAAATTGTCAAAATTGTCAAAATTGTCAAAATTGTCAAAATTGTCAAAATTGTCAAAATTGTCAAAATTGTCAAAATTGTCAAAATTGTCAAAATTGTCAAAATTGTCAAAATTGTCAAAATTGTCAAAACTGTCAAAACTGTCAAAATTGTCAAAATTTTTAAAAATTGTCAAAATGGTCAGCATTGTTAAAATTGTCAATTACAAAAATTACAAAATTTACAAAAATTACAAAAATTACAAAAATTACAAAAATTACAAAAATTACAAAAACTACAAAAATTACAAAAATTACAAAAATTAAAAAAATGTATGTATGTATGTATGTATTTAAACCCACCAGTGGCTGGTAGGTCTTTCGATCCGAGTCGGTACGGGAAGTCTCGATCGCATATTCAAATATTGTTCATGCTTAACTCATCATCAATAATTGCAGCACAACCAAGGGGTCCGTTACCACTGGCTTGGGACTCCCTTCCAACTGTTCGTAACTAATAAAGAATCTTGAAAAGGTACATAAGTAGGTAACCTACTCATGATTCTAAATTTGCCAAGATACTCCGGCTGGCTTGAACCCACAATCCATTGTATATTAGTTTTCGGATCGTTCGATGCCCTGTCCAACCCCCCACCAATCCCCTTTAATAGAGTTAAGCTATTTTGGTTATTGAAATATAAATATAAGTCATTTGCACATTTTTAATATCTTACCTCGTACCATTTTAAAAGGATACTAGAATTTATTAAATGAAAGAATACTTATCTGTATTCATAAAAGGCCTCAACAATTTGAACTAACAATTTATCATACTGGATCCATCTCAAAATACTTTTTCACAACACAACATAACACGTTGCAATGGAAACACAACACAAATTGCCGACTTTTCAACGGTATTGATGAAAGAATCACTTCACAAATTCAATTCAATTATTGAACATTTGCATCATTTTTTGTAACTCTATCAAAAATCACGAAAGGGCAGGAATCCAAGGAAAAAATCTTCCCACACGATTTGGATAGTAAAGCCCAGAACCAGTTTGATCACACTTGTTCACTTTCCCGAACATAGCTAGTAATTAATGACTCTACTTCGGAGGAAGTTTCGAAAATTCTGCCAGAGGAGAATTTGTTCGATCGATTTTCGATAGCCTGACAGGATAGACACTTTTCGATTAATTTCTTTTAAAAAAACAAAATTTTCCTCAACACAATGATTTCGACACACGCGGAAAATTTTCTTCGTCCTATTCCGCCAAAGCCTACTTCGGTTCAAAAATCACAAAAATTAAAAAAAAAATACAAAAAATAAAAAAAATACGAAAATTACAAAAAATTACAAAAATTACAAAAATTACAAAAATTACAAAAATTACAAAAATTACAAAAATTACAAAAATTACAAAAATTACAAAAATTACAAAAATTACAAAAATTACAAAAATTACAAAAATTACAAAAATTACAAAAATTACAAAAATTACAAAAATTACAAAAATTACAAAAATTACAAAAATTACAAAAATTACAAAAATTACAAAAATTACAAAAATTACAAAAATTACAAAAATTACAAAAATTACAAAAATTACAAAAATTACAAAAATTACAAAAATTACAAAAATTACAAAAATTACAAAAATTACAAAAATTACAAAAATTACAAAAATTACAAAAATTACAAAAATTACAAAAATTACAAAAATTACAAAAATTACAAAAATTACAAAAATTACAAAAATTACAAAAATTACAAAAATTACAAAAATTACAAAAATTACAAAAATTACAAAAATTACAAAAATTACAAAAATTACAAAAATTACAAAAATTACAAAAATTACAAAAATTACAAAAATTACAAAAATTACAAAAATTACAAAAATTACAAAAATTACAAAAATTACAAAAATTACAAAAATTACAAAAATTACAAAAATTACAAAAATTACAAAAATTACAAAAATTACAAAAATTACAAAAATTACAAAAATTACAAAAATTACAAAAATTACAAAAATTACAAAAATTACAAAAATTACAAAAATTACAAAAATTACAAAAATTACAAAAATTACAAAAATTACAAAAATTACAAAAATTACAAAAATTACAAAAATTACAAAAATTACAAAAATTACAAAAATTACAAAAACTACAAAAATTACAAAAATTACAAAAATGACAAAAATTACAAAAATTACAAAAATTACAAAAATTACAAAAATTACAAAAATTACAAAAATTACAAAAATTACAAAAATTACAAAAATTACAAAAATTACAAAAATTACAAAAATTACAAAAATTACAAAAATTACAAAAATTACAAAAATTACAAAAATTACAAAAATTACAAAAATTACAAAAATTACAAAAATTACAAAAATTACAAAAATTACAAAAATTACAAAAATTACAAAAATTACAAAAATTACAAAAATTACAAAAATTACAAAAATTACAAAAATTACAAAAAATACAAAAATGACAAAAATTACAAAAATTCCAAAAATTACAAAAATTACAAAAATTACAAAAATTACAAAAATTACAAAAATTACAAAAATTACAAAAATTAAAAAAATTACAAAAATTACAAAAATTACGAAAATTACAAAAATTACAAAAATTACAAAAATTACAAAAATTACAAAAATTACAAAAATTACAAAAATTACAAAAATTACAAAAATGACAAAAATGACAAAAATGACAAAAATGACAAAAATGACAAAAATGACAAAAATGACAAAAATGACAAAAATGACAAAAATGACAAAAATGACAAAAATGACAAAAATGACAAAAATGACAAAAATGCAAAAATGACAAAAATGACAAAAATGACAAAAATGACAAAAATGACAAAAATGACAAAAATGACAAAAATGACAAAAATGACAAAAATGACAAAAATTACAAAAAATACATAAATTATAAGAATTTAAAAAAAATTACAAAAATTACAAAATTTCACATTTGTAAAATTGCATCTCAAAGAAGTATTTTTTTGAATTTTTGTCATTTTATTGTCAACACCTGCCTTTTCTTACTCAATCTATCTTTGGCTACATTTAATCGGCCTGTATCTTTAGAAACTGACCTTTGCTAGATAACAAGCTTATCAATCTTGAATTGATGCACCAAATTAGTTTATGACACACGGTTTATCTCGGTGGATAGATAAAGTATTTTGAAAATCATCAGACAGAAAAGTTTATGGCGTGTCAAAACAAATGCCAGATTGCAGACTAGCAAATTTTTTCTCTCAGATGCAATAACAGGATGAGCCACGGAGAACAGACGTACAAGCTCGAATCGAAAATCTTAAAAGAAAAATTTGAAAATTTTCATTGATCCGAAAATACGTTAAAAATTTACTTCAATCAGTGCCCTCTACAGCGCCGTTCAAAAGTTACAAATCGACTTTCTTTTGAAGGCCCAGTTTTCGAAAAGGCGTGATCCTAAACTTTTGGTCGACAAGCTATAGCTAGCCGATATTAGATAAAGATATAAATAAGGAGGCCACGATAAATAAAGCCTAAATATTACAGATTCAGTTCAGACTCCAATTAGAATCCTGAAATTCAAGTCTTTCTATTTGGATCCGGCAACATTTTCAGAAGTGGATGGACCACCCTTCACCCTTGGATTGGAACGAAAGAACATTTTTCGAAGAAATCATTGGCCAGTAGAAGCCACGAAGTGATGCGGAATGTCCCGGGTGCATTCGGTAAAACTGAAGGTGTTCCGGTTGTTCCAGGCACTTGCGCTGCCAAGATGGCAGACAGTGATGGAGACGAAGATCGCGTTGGACGTACGAATCAAAACATTTTCTGAGAGGTTTGGATTTTAGTCATATAGAAATATTAGCTATTGTCATAAATTTCAATAAAATTTGTACACTCGAAATTAGTTTTATGAAAAGGATTCGGCAAGTGACATCGAGGATGATGGAATTGTTCATACAGATATAAATAAAGCGTAAATATGACGGATTCAATCCATACACCAATCAATAAAGATGGGAAACTTGAAGGTCAAGTCTTTCTATTTGGATCCGGACACATTTATTTATTTCTGGTGGCCTCGCCAAAAAAAAAAAACAAAAAAAAAGTTCAAAAAGCTGGTTTAGGTTTTCCACAGCTTTCGTGGGCTACACCGCAAAAAAAAGTATTGTGAATTTACATCAAATACCTGTACATAACTTGGGTTGCAAATGTTACTTAATATTACATCGTCAGGATGTATCCGGCTGTTTGAAACCATCTGATATTTATTTTACCGCTGATGCAAAATGGACCAAATTTCCTAGAAATGAAAAATAAGGAAATTATAATCGAAGCTATAGGTTTGCTTATATTTTAATTCAATTTTGGTAGTACTTACAATCCAAACACGCAAAGCTGAGGTCCGTAATCCGTTTCTAACTTTTTGAAATGAACACAATTTGAACGTCAATGGAAGAAAACATTGACTACTTGATGCGATATCACAAAGAAAGTTGTGATATTACACCACACGACGTATTTACATTGTGTACATCGTTTAGATGTATTATTTCAACAGAAATCCCTAATACTACATCATCTCCAGAAATTACATCGTCCATCTTAACACTTTTTTTGCTGTGTAGCTTGTACGTCTGTTCTCTGTAGATGAACTGCCAATATTAGAAGTTTTTGGTTAGATAATTTGTGCAGAGCTTCCCAAATTTTATTTTTGCACTCCTTTAATTTAAGAAAATCTTTGTTTGAGTTTTGTTTTTATAAGTGTTGATGTCTTCACGTCGCTGGAATTTACTTTTTTACAACCTCATCTTATGACAATGGAGTAACGGAAGATGACAGAAAGATTCAATTAAAAATTCAACCAATTTGATAAACCGTAGCAATGACTCGTATGAGTTCGACGACATCTGATTGTGTGATGAGATGCAAGGTGTTTCCGAATTTCGTCGAAGGTGGTCTCAATAAATTCCCGAAAATCTTGGAGTATGAAGCATGTCACAAACAACTTCCAGGTTGTGGCCCAAGATATTGTATAGATTCTCAACAGACCTTGATCCAAACTTTTTTTTATAAATTCAATTTCTAGAACCACCCCAGTTTGATGACAAACTTTCCGAAATGGAATGGCCAGTTTCCAGTTTGCTCTGGATTCCCTCCGTTAGGTGGGAAGGAAATAAATCATTGAAGATAGTTTAATCTCCGATTTTAAAAGCAACGACGACGGCACAGAACGGGATCACTATTCACATAGCAGCACTGAGGCAGGTGGATGCAAGTGAATGAACTATTACAAAGTTACAAATACCCCGAGACCGTTATCAGTCGTAAGGCCGGTCGGTCTGGCGGGTCGGGTTGTGTTGTGTTGTTTAATCTTTATTAGGGGTTGTACTTCCGAAATTGGATATCAAATAATGACATCTTTCGGTACCTTTAGTAGTGTGTCGATGTCATCGCCTTGCCATCCGAATCTCTTGGCGCTGCAAGGTGAAGTTCAGAGATTATTCGTTCGGTGAATCTGGTTGAAGATGGTTGAATTTCGTCGGAATGAAGGTTTCTTCAGGTATCGCTACGAGTACTTAGCCGCAGTGACTGGTAATCAGGTCGAGAGGATGATTATAGTATTGAGATTTTAACCTATTTTACTTTAATCTAATAGCTACAATGTCATTAGTGGCGACAGTTGCGGCAGCCGGCTGGTCATCGCCGGCAATTCCGGCTTTGAAGCAGGCAGACTCACCGATTCCTATTACTCCAGATCAGGGATCATGGATTGTGTCGATTCTTTCGATCGGATCTTTGTTCGGTCCGATCATCACTGGTTTCACAATCGATCGATGGGGACGCAAATTAGTCCTTCTCCTTTCAGTGATTCCTCTAACCATAGGCTGGATAATGATCGTGTTTGCCTCAAATATTCCTATAGTCTACGCAGCCCGATTTTTACACGGAATATCTTACGGAATGGCCTACACAATAACCCCGATCTATCTGGGAGAAATCTCCTCCAACGCGATCCGTGGCTCAACAGGAGTTTTAGTGACAGTGATGGCAAAAGTAGCATTCTTAATCGAGTACAGTGTAGGACCTTACGTCAGCTTCCAAAGTCTGGCGTTGATTTCGATGACCTTCCCAATCTTCTTCATAACCGCCTTTTTGTGGATGCCAGAGACACCGTACTTCTTCCTAGCCAGAGGCAACGACAAGGCGGCACTTAAGAGCCTGCAGTGGCTTAGACAAACGAGCTCCGATGAACTCTACCTCGAGCTCCATACAATGAAAGCTCTAGTCCAAAAAAGTGCTCAAAACTCCTCACCCTGGAAAGATCTCTTCACAAAAGCCAACCGAAGAAGCCTAGCAATGATTTTGCTCCTATCGTTCGGGATGCAACTGACCGGTATCAACGCCATCCTGGGATACTCACAAACGATCTTCGCCAAGCTAGATATGGATCTAAACGCAGCTGAACTCTCGATCATCCTGGGTGTAGTTCAACTGATTGCCGTCTTCATACCGACGTTCTTCGTTGACAAATGCGGGCGACGACCGCTCTTGCTTCTGTCCTGCACCGGATCCCTTTTCGGTCTACTTTGTTGTGCCTGCTTCTTCACTCTAACTGCTTTCCAGTATTCCGTAGAGCAATACAGCTGGATTCCCTTCGTAGGCGCCTTGATTTTTATCATATTCTTCGCCTTCGGGTTGGCAACGGTTCCATTTGCCATCCTCGGGGAAGTTTTCCCCAAGCACATCAAAGCTTGTGCCAATGCCCTGTTTGCAATGATCAGCTCGGTGGTGGTGTTTACCATTATCAAACTGTTCCAGGTTATATCCGATGGAGTCGGAACGTACGTATCGTTCTGGACCTTTTCGGTTTGTACCGCCATCACCGGACTGCTGATATACGTGTTCATTCCGGAGACGAAGGGAAAATCCTTCGAAGAGATTCAACAGCTGATAACCGATAAGCGGAAAAATACCACCAAACGGGCGCCGCTGTTGTGTTGAGATTTTGTTAGAGTAGCGTAGAATGTTGAAAAAGAAGACAAGAGTAGAAATACTCTTTCGTGCTAGTTGAGTGTCTCGTACAAAAAGCTGTGTCTGTAAATACCCTTGTGTTTAAAAGTGTTTAACTTTAAGTTTACTATTATAAAGATAACCTATATCTATACTTAAGGCTTTTATATGTTCTTTAAAGAACACAAATCTCAGGAATATACATAAATAAAAAAGTACTATTCTTTCTGTTTCTGTTTGGAGTTTCTGGTGTCACAACGAAAGCTAAAGTGTGTTTCACATAGAATCTAGTCGGATAAAACAGATCATTTCTCCGCAAAGAAATAATGTACAATAAAACTAAAAATGTCATTTTGTAGGGTTTTTATTGCACTTTAAGGAAAAAAAATACATAAAAATCATTCGTCAGCTTTTCGGATGAATTTTCAAACTTTTTTGTGATACCACCCATCATTTTCTGCACAGTACTGCTGGTAACCTCATTCGCCATCTTGTTCCACCACTTTTCCATTTAAGCGGGTTTTTTTCATGGTTCTGCCACATTTCTTCAGTTTGCCCTTAACTATTGCACAATATTTCTCGATGGGATGAAAATCCGGACAGTTTGGTGGATTGATACTTTTTTCAACAAAATTGACATCCCGGCTGTAGTGGCAGCTTGCCAGGTCCGGCCAGAACTTCACCGGACCTTTGTGGGACCGAATGAATGGCAAAACCCTCTTCTGGAGACATTCTTCTTTGTTAACATTTCCATTCATTGTGTCCCCAGTGATGAAAATCTTAGTCTTCTTCCCACAACTACAGATCCCTTGCCAAATCATCAACTTACGAGCAAATTTATCTGCGAAAACAAACTTGAAACTACCGGCAACATTCCCTTTACGCTTCGCAAGGTAAAATTTGTTACCGGGTATTTGTCCAAAATCCATTTTGACGTAAGTTTCGTCGTCCATCAAAATGCATCCGTTGTACTTGGTCAACACTTTCTCGTACAACTGCTTTGCCCTGGTTTTGGCAACCAGGTTTTGTTTCAGCGTCCTGTTGGGGTGTTTGCTTGCATGATACGACCGCAAGCCTTCTCGCAAACAAATTCGTCGAGCTGTACTGTGGTTCGTCTCGAACTTTTTCGCCAAATCACGCAAGGAGATTCCAGGATTATTGTGAACTGATCGAATTACCTTTGCTCGCAGCTTCCGGTCATATGTTCCACTTTTACGCCTGATTTGTTTTGCTCGATCCACAGTAAGGGTCTCTCGGTAACGTTGCAGCACCGAATTTACAGTCGATTTTATATATTTCAGGAATTTCGCAATTTTACTCCTGACCACGTCGGTTTCTCTACGTAAGTGTGCAGAATTTTCTCTCGCCTTTCGCGTTTCATCGTCGATAACTTTTGACTGACTGCTTCAATCTTGATAAAATTTTCACCACTAAGTAAACAAACCATCCGGATCAAAACACTGTCAATAGATTCGCGATGTGACAACTAGGGGCGCTGCAGTAAATGAAAAGATGCGACCAGATTCTATGTGAAACAGACTTTATGGTTTAGTGAGTAGCGTAGCGTCACATCGTCGGTTTCACTGACTCAAATTGAATTGTATGCTTTTCTTTTGAAGCTCTTATCTAGACCGCACATCGTCATTTTTTTTTTCTTAATTCAATTTTAGCAAACAATAATAACCCGAGCAGACTTGGATGCCCACATCAATGGCAAGCAGTAGCAAACAGTCAGTGTCCAGATGATAGCATGATATAGTGTTGCATTTTGACCGATGCCATAAATAGGTGAATGGTAGATAATGTATAAATCGAGACCCCATACAAACTGAGATTGACCTCCATGTCAGGGATGGCGTGCGGAGTGTTACAACCTTCTGGTGGTGTTCGGGACCCAAAACAGCAACATTTCGACTTTCCTCCTGCGAGATAGTGGGGTCAGTAATTTTTCTCGATTTAAAGCCCATTTCATGTTTATATCTTTTTCACGATGTCAAGCCGTTTTAGGTCGTTTTTTTGTTTCGTGTCGATCTAAAAAGCTATTTAAGCTTTAATTCGTTTTTCACGATTTTAGGCCGTTTCTGAATTCTTATGTCAATTTAAGCTGTTTTTCGTGTTTCGAGTCGTTTTTCACGATTTTAAGCTATTTATTTTGGGATTTTAAGTCAATTTAAGCTGTTATTCGTGATTTAGGTAATTTTTCTCGATTTTAAGCCCATTTAGCTTTTAAAGTTCGATTTTAGCTTCTTTTCCTGATTTAAGTAATTTTTCTCGATTTCAAATGTTGAAGTCGTTTTTGCGTTTGTTTGTCAATTTCAACTGTTTTTCTTTTTTTAGGGGGGGAGGGGGGCATTTTCTTGAAGCTTGAGGTCTCAAAAATATGTTGGTCCAGGATCCAAGTCGATATCTTCAAAAATAACGAAGTTCTGGCAAAAAGAGTGAACCAACTCCAGAGTGCGCCGTAGCGTATGTTTTGCAGAACAGGATGAAACTCGCATATCGAAAGCCGAGGTATAAGCTCAGGAACAGACTAAAGAAGCTCGAATTCGGCGCCGACAACAAAATTTGGAGAGTTTGGACATTCCTTCGGCTGTGGAAGACCTGCATTACGGGCCTGGTATCGATGATTCCATGTAAGTGTAGTTCATGATTTTTTCTTACCCAAATTTTCAAACGCGTTTTTTCTCGAAACCAAGTCTTGAAATGTGGGGACCGCAATTCCTCGAGAACCAGTTGCAGTGGGCCGATTTCCATTCTTTTGGTTTTTTTTTATTCCTTATAAAATCAACGGTCCTTGATGAACGAATATTAGAAATTTTTCGCTTATTTTTTTTAATTGTCATAATAGTGACGAAATTTTAGGTAAAAAAAAGCTTTTTATGTTCAAACGTCCGCCATTTTGTCCAAAATCAATTTTTCCAAAAAATCTCTAAGTCAAGGACTCGACACATGTTTTACTGTAAAAATAACGTGGATTCACTCATTTCAGATGAAAACTGTCGCCATAATTGCGGTCGCCGTAATTGCGATCACCGCAAACCATGTTTTGCCAGCAGAGCTCCACGGAAACCGCCATAGCGTCGCCATTTCTGGACCGATTTCAATGGTAAACAGTGAAAACGATAAACTAAATATTGTAATATAGGATGAATAAAACGTTGATTCGATACACACAATAGTTGATTTCTAATAAGGCCCTGAAAATGACTTTTTTTGGCCTCTACTCATATTTCCCCCTTTAAATCGTTTTTCACGATTTTATACCGTTTTAAGCCGTTTCT
Source organism: Uranotaenia lowii (assembly GCF_029784155.1). Lineage (NCBI taxonomy): Eukaryota > Metazoa > Arthropoda > Insecta > Diptera > Culicidae > Uranotaenia > Uranotaenia lowii. The sequence goes on from NC_073693.1 coordinate 29,512,336, forward strand.
GAGTATTTAAGTCGATTTGAGCTGTTTTTTTGTAATTTAAGTCATTTTTTCGATTTTAAACCCATTTTGCGTTTTTAAGTCAATTTAATCTGTTTTTCGTGTTTAAAATCTTTTTCACAGTTTTAAGCAAATTTGAACCGTTTTTGTGTTTTTAATTCGGTTTAAACAGTGTTTCGAATTTAATTCGGATTTTTTTGTGATTCGAGTCATTTTTCACGACTTTAAGTCCATTTTACGTTTTCTAGTCGATTTAAGCTGTTTTCCTGATTTAAGTAATTTTTCACGATTTTTGGCCAATTTTACATTTTAAGTCAATTTAAGCTTCACGTTTTCACGATTTTATGTCATTTTGACTCATTTCAGCCATTTTAGAGGCGAATCGTTTAATGCTATTTTAAGCCGTTTTTTCGTATTTAGGTGGATTTAAGCTGTTTCTACAGATTTATGTCATTATTCTCGATTTTGAGCTCATTTTGCGTTTCTGGTAAATGGTTACCCCTCTAAACCCCCTCCCACGTTTATGGGTGGATAGTAGAGATCTCTGCATCTACCGTTTAAGTAAACGTGAGTGACTTAAAGCGACTAATATACCTTTCCCTTTCCCCACACAATCCGCAGGGTTCGGCCAGGGCACCTTCAACATTCTGTGGGGGAAAGTTTTTCAATTTAAGAGATTCTATAATCTGAGGCAACGAATTGGAAGACTTTGCTTCTTTTGAAATTGAAAGTCAGGAAGTGTAACACCATCTAGGGAAGAAAGTGGTGCAATTCTTAATGACTGTAATTTCAAAAAACGGAGAGTTGACGAGTAGTAGTGAAAAAAATATCCCCTCGAACAGGAATCGAACTCGAGTCTACTGATTACCTCTCCGACACCTTAACAATTGGCCAAATCCACAGATGAAAGAAGTCAAGCTGTAGCTCTATTATTAAGTTAACTTCATCGAGTTGAATTCACTGCTAGATTATACGGCAGAAAACGCTTGTCGTGCCCTGATTAATAGTGCTCTGTCCGCCCTTTGTCAACAAATTTAAGTAAAAACGCGTTTTAAAATTGATTAAAGTGAAAAATCAAAAAGTTGATGATGGTGAAAATTGAGAAACAATGTGTGAATTATGTTGCAGTGCGTACATTTCAGATCAAGATGATTTAAAGGTCATAGAAGTTTATTTGGTGGAGCTAAAAAATTATTATATTTCCGTCACTTGAGAACCTGGCTGGTTTTTATTCAATATTTCTGTAAAGATGATAAGGAGATTTCTTTTTTGGTGAAAAATTAATACTATAGGTAGTACGAAACATATCCTTATGAAAATTTGTTTAAGAAAATACGTACTTTTGTAGAAAAAAGGAGTGCTTATCATGCCTTGGGTGCTCGTTATGACCTTATCTCCCCTAAATGCAATAAGAGTTACTTTTGACTAAACAGAATTTTACTTCTTTAGTTTTATACGGTTTTTGCTTATTGATTTTTTTTGGTGCGTGAAACAACTTTTTTCTTTATTTACGTAACGTTTCTTGTTACTTTTCTTCATCAATCATCAGATGTCCCCCAGAGTTATCCAAAACGTTTCGTAAATTTAAAAAAAAAGTTGTTTTACCCACCAAAATAAGGACCGTATTAAAAGTACCGTTGATAAACTGTTATTCATTTCTTTATTTTTGTACTATTGAGGCAGTTGAAATAACTAACAGTTAGAAGATTACTTTCAAGTATCACTTTTGCATTGTCCAAAATTTAGCACTTCTAGCTTGTTCGAAATATTTAGCGATTAACTTTTAAGATGTTTTTCCATTATGCAACTGGACGAAAGTGTTACGAAAATTTTATAGCAATTTTCTTGAACCATGCTCAGCGTTTCATTCGACCTATTCAAAACTGACCAAAATTTTATTTTTTTGTTCTCAGTTTGGTTTTGACAGTTCTATTTGGTGTATTTGGAGACATCTTGTGGCCCTGCTAAAAATCAAAAATTGGTTCAACACGATCGTTGGAAATTTTACACAAGTTTCGTGGGCTAGCTCAAACGTCTCGGTTAGCTTAAACGTGCGGTTAGCAGAAGATAAGAATTCGAAAGCGAAAATATTTTGGTCCGCTGAGAAACTTAAAATTTAGCTGTCCGGTCATAGACAATTTTTCTCCAGTTTTTTTTTTCAAACATATGATTCTTTCTGGTTTATCAAAAAACTTTTATGAAAGGCTTCAAAGCAGTGTTCCGAAAATCACTAAATTCTCATGAGAGACACTGAAACGTTTTCAACAGCGAAAGTAAAACCTAAATTATCAGTTGGTTTATCTCCCAGCGGGGCAAAGATTGTGTTCGACAGCGCTGCTCCGAGAATCAAAGAAATAAAATTTGAAGGAGAGAGACGTTCCTTCCCCAGTTGTAATTCTTAACTGATTGAGGAGCTACCTGATTTTCAGTTTCTTTTTTCACTCGATAATTTTTCTTGCTCACTCACTCACTCATTCATTCATTTTCTGATCGATGATCGAATGCTGTCTGTCATCTTGCTTTGTTGTTGCTGTTGTTGGGGAGGACCAAAATAGCCATTCAAACACGCAGGCAGTATGTATGTAGGACATATGTATCTGCCGCTATGGGAAAATACGCAGGCAGTATGAACCGAGGCAAGGCCGCATTGATTGAGTTTGAGTGAGTGAGTGAGTGGATTTTCTAATTGGATCTTGTATCAGTAAATGGCTCAATCACTTCTGATACACCAGGTAGTGAGCTTGAGAGATCGACTTTGATGCGAATCCGCTCACGCTTTTGAATCTTGTTTACATTGACTTCGCATTGTCGCTCTGCCGACTCTCTAGGGAACTACAGGCAACAGCATTCGGCTTTGAATTTTTCCGACTAGAAACCTATCTTGAGCGTTTCTTCCGAGTGATTTTCGGAACACTGCTTCAAAGAATGTTCAGTATTCAAAAACCCGTACTCACAAGACCTGTGCAAATGATTTGAGTCGTTTTGCTACGTTTTTTGTGACATTCATGACAACTTTGGTGAAGTAATTCGTAATGTCCGGTCATAGACAACACTTCTGCAAATTGAGCACATGAAACTGTCAAAGTTCGCGAAGAAATATCTGGTTTGGCAAGCCATCTGTACCTGTGGCTTGAAAAGTAGCATTTTCATAGCTTCCGGGACTGTCAACCAAGAAATTTACGTGAAAAAGTGTTTGAATAAACGTCTGCTGCCTTTCCTGAAGAAACACGGTTGTTCCGTACTGTTTTGGCCGGATTTGACATCTTGCCATCACGGTGAAAAGGCCATGGAGTGGTACGCCGCCAACAACGTGCAGGTGGTTCGGATTTGGAAAAGCGGAAGCCTAACCGAATATTTTTCCTGAATTTTATACTAATTAAACTTGAAAAAGAAATTTAATTTGATTTTTTAAATAATCGATATCACCGATTTACACGCGTTTTCCCTTGACAAATTTTGACCGATCACCCTTTATGTCGCGGCGCTAACTATTATTTCCTAGAACAAATAACTTCCTAGAACAAATTTTTTTTTTGTAACAAAATATGTTTAATTATAAAAATATCTTGTTTCATTTAAACTTCTTGTAGAAAAATTCAAGTTAATGTTGAGCAAGGTCAATAGGAAAATCGTTGCCCTTTGAAATGAACCACAGCCATCAGGAAACCGAGAATGTTCCCGGGAAATCGTGATTTGATTTTCGCAATATGGAAAAACTTTCCGCGCGAAAGTTTTTGCGTTTTTTGGGCCAATGTTTTGACATTGACACCGCGCTCCGGCGTAGCCGCGGCAGGGAAACAAGGAAGGACTCCGAGGACAAGTGTGCGTCGGAATGAGTTCCGCAGCCTATCCGCCATAGTTCCAAACGGTTCTGCGAAACGATTTTCAATTTATTTAATAATACCTGCCACTAATACTAATAATAATGAAGACCATTAGCAATAACAATATTTTTCGGGGGAACTGGCTCGTAAAAGTTTTAGCATACTTCACGGGCATAGAATCGTACGAAAATCGGCGAAATGTGCGCTCTGACCTCTAAATTGTGCAAATAACTGACAGAAAACTGCCACAGCGGAAACAGGTCAAACAGGGTGTTGTGTCCTCAACGGATTAGAATTTTTATTTTTTTCTATTATATCCAAAGGTATGCCCTTTTTGATGTGTTCCCAAGTGTTAAATCTTATCTTAGAAAGTACATCGAATGATCTTTGGATCATTCAAAGAATCTTCTATATTCCTTTCGAAGTTCTTAGCCCAGCAAGACACTGTAGTTACAGTTCTTGCCCCAATTTCGAGGGTGGGGGTGTGTGTGTGTGTTGCGAAGAAATAACTTTATAGTTCTGTACCACTACCAATTTTGCTGCTTGCTAAAATAAGTTCCCCGAAAAAGAAACATAAACGATTCTCGGAGAACAAAGGTATCCAGTCCCTCCACCCACTGTTGTGAAGGAACCATTGGGGCTTATTCTGCGACGCGAGTGACGTGACTCACGAAATTTCACTTCTTCGTCCTGACTCCAGAAAATCATTCAGAAAAGATATTTGTCTATCGATGAGCTCTGAAGACCAATAACAGCTCATCCGAACGAAAATTTTGAGGCTAGAGAGACTATTTAAGCCAGCAAAACGATATGAAATTTCGTAAGTCACGTCACTCGCGTCGCAGAATAAGCCCCATTGTTTAGTTTATGTTACGGATCATGGCGTCGCCTGGTGGGGAAAGACGAAGGGGCCATAGTTTTTGATGAGTTGCTGTTTGGTTGGAAGGATTTTTTTTTTGAATTGGTATTGGTTCAAATGGTAGCAACTGACTGGAACCGATTTGCAAGGAATGACATGTCTATTCAGCTACAAGTGTTGCAACGTTTCTTACTGAATTTCTGATAAATTTCAAATGAATCAAAAAAGAAGTTTTGTGGCTTTCGAGTCCTTAAAATTTATTTCTAGTGAGGAATGTAGTAGCTCAGTTGGCAAGTCGGTTGCTTCCTGAGCCGAAAAGTGAAAAACGTCGAAATGTCACATGTGACAATTATGCGTCCAACGGCAGTATAATCGAAACAAAAAAAATCTTGTATTATATAGTAAGACTGCTGTTTCTGGTCATTAATTTGCTTCGAATACATATATTTACAAAAAAATATAAGATCGTATATTACATCAGGTAGAATGAATGCCATCAGCCTATCGTCCTTTCCGTCTAGCACCCATCCCGCATAATTCTCATTCGACCTATCGTCTATTTGATCAAGCACCCTTTCCACCTAAAATTAATGCGGCCCTACAACGTCTATTCAGCATGACGGTCTTCGACCGAAAATCCTTTGGCCTTGTGGAAAACAAATAAATGCCAAATTGGTTCAGCCATTACTACATCGATGGGTAGGTACAGGAAAGGTCTGTTGCATAAGCGATGCACAATAACGACGGTGAGCGTAGGTGATAGACAGCATTAATATGAGCTACAGACACATTCCACGCGCTTGTACCGCTCAAAAGTGATTTTTATCCGTTCGCGTATCAAAAAATCTCAAAATTGTCTATAATTTTGATAATTCAAATCACACAAAACCAACGGAAAAAAGAGAAAAAAAATTTTTTACACATGTTTTAGATGATTTTGAAAATCAGTTTTTTTGTTGAAAAAAGTGGTGTTTTTGACAACTTTTACAAAATCATTAATTTTAATACATGGATGATTTTTTTTGGAAATATTTTTAGTATGTTCAGAAGCCAAAATACACGGCTTTATTTTGTAGAAAAAAGAATTTGTTTATATCCAATGAAGTTGGTTTGAAAAGCGAACAAAAACAGTCACAAATGAGTGAATTCACGTCACAATAAAATGGAAGTTTTTAATTTTACGAGAAAACTCTGACTTTTTTTGGAATAAAAAAAGAGATTTTCTTTGAAAATGATAAGACGATTCTAAAACTCTAAAATTTATAGAAATCGGTTGAAATCTTGCTGAGTTACAACAGCGCGAATGAGTGAATTCACGTCACAAAATATGTTTTTTGTTAAATTTTATACGAAAAGTGTGCTCTGAAAGCTGTTTTGACCCTCCAGATGGTCGGATTTTTACAAATCGAGCATAATTTAGTTGATTTTTTTAACAAGTTCATTATTTTGAAATAAAAATACAAAAAGATTGAAAAAAAAAATTTTTTTTTTTGTGAATCTTTAATTGAAGACAGTAATAATTTTAACATATGATCCCTCAATATGTTGCTATTTAAGTGTTAATCAAAATAAGGAAAAAATTAGGTGCAGATACTGAAAATTAATTATTGTTAAAGTCGGAACAACAGAATATCGTTTTTGAAAGTGTATATAAAATTTGAAGGCTCCAAAGAATGGTTCAGTAAAACCACAGGTATAACTTTATATTCGTGACGTGAATTCAGTCAACTACCCTGTTCTGTTTGAACTGAGTGAATTCACGTCACAACTTCAAATAAGCATAACTTCGCTCGTTGTTGATTAATCGAAAAGCTACGTACATCAAATTGTGGGTAATTGTTTTCTTTACAACTCTTTCGAAGACACCGATATTCTATTTCCACATAGAGAACAGGAAATCAAAGATGTATGTACTAAAGTCGGAAAAGGGTAATTCTAGCGTGAATTCACGTCACAAAAGTAATTAATCACAACAAAAACAACTTAAATTTTAAAATGACCAAATTATATTCATTTTGAAGGAAATTCAATTTGCGACCGTTTGCTACAATTTTTTTTTCATTTTCAAGTAAATTGGTTGACTTCTAGAATGATAACAGTGCAGAAAAGTCCGGAAAAGCGATTTCACGTCACGGTGGAATGTGTCTACAGTGCATTGATATATCATGCTATATTCGCATGACGTTCCTCTTGTTGGGCCTGGGCCACACAGGCCTTTTGACACATTCAATAAGCATGGTATGCGACAATAGGCCTAATAAATCCTCAGAATCCGGACTCCGGACACATTCACAGTCCATATAAAACGGTTCATGATCCGCCACAACATTTTCCGAGTCGCTGATCAAACTTGTTCGAATCAATTTCAAAAGTCCTCCCAATGGTTCTGGCTCGAACCATTCGAATGGCGTCCACAGTAGTTCTCCAACTTCTATGCAGATCATCAATAGGCTAAAGATTAGTTTTTTTCTAATACATAGTTTACCAAGAGTATAATACAGCTAGTAGATCGTGGCCTAGAGGATAGCATCCGTGTCTTCAAAACCAATGGTCATGAGATCGAATCGCGATCAGTTTTAAAGTCCTGTGATCAAAACTCGCGGAAATGGAATCGAAAGAACAGCTCGTGCGTGATAAAATCTTGCGCGTTCATCACGAGAAGAAGGAGCTGTCGCATAGTTCCATCGCTCAAATTTTAGGAATCGCGAATTCCACGGTGTAGCGAGTGATTAAGGGGGGAGTAGGGTCTAACACTTTCAAAATATCGATTTTTTCTTTATTTTCTTATTGTAAAACATTTCAAGAATGTTGTGTCAAATTTTCAAGTCAATCGAAGCAAAACTGTAGAAATTATAGGCCTTTATCTCCTCTTATCTAATACTGCATCATTTTTAGAGCAGAAACTTTAAACGCGTTTTTCTCGAAAGCACATTTTTAAAGTCAGTGGACATCGTCATTTGAAAACTACTTCACCGATTCTTTTCAAATTTGGAACATATTTTCTACATATAAAATTTCAAACCCCAACGATTTTATTTTTTTTTTACTTTGGGGAGATTTTACAGATAAAAAATGGCGGATTTTTTCGTGAAAAATCGTAGTTTTTACTTCAAACAGCCACAAAAATTTAATTAAAAATTTTTTTAAGTTAAATAAAATCGTTGGGGTCCAGAAAAACATCTATTAAAAATATTTTGCTCTGATTTTTTGACTTCAGATGATTCTGTGCTGAGATACAGTGTCCACCGCAAATCCTGTTTTCATACAGGCATCCTCGAAAGTGCTCCGTCACCGGCTCATTTTTCAATATTTTTCTACGAAAAAATTACTAAATGTTTTTTTAACAATGCTTTGTATAATGCAAAAAATTTAAATACATTTGATTGAACGATAGCTCTAAAAAAATTCGTGAAAATGGTGTTTTTTTACCCGTTAGACCCTACTCCCCCCTTAAGGAAAAATTGTGTCAAATATTTGGTTTGGCATTGAGTCAATAACCGAATTGGAACTTTGGCAACGACTTTTAGCATGAAAACACGGACTAGAATTGGAACTTGGAATGTTTTGACCCTTGCCCAGCCAGGAAAGCTGGCTCAACTTGCTAGAGAAGCTAGACGCCTCAAGCTAGAGATATTGGGACTGAGCGAAGTCCGTTGGCCTAACACTGGAGAACACAAGACACAGTCCGGGCAAGTACTGCTTTACTCTGGGATACGAGGAGAACATGCTACTCGGGAACGAGGAGTTGGTTTCCTGTTAGGCCCGCAGGCCCATGCGGCCCTCATAAGATGGGAACCGATAAACGAAAGAATAATCGTAGCCAGATTCAGAACACGGGTTAGAAACCTTACAATGGTCCAGTGTTATGCGCCAACTGACGTTGCCGATTTGCAGGAGAAAGAGCAGTTTTACAGTCAATTGAACAGCGTGGTTGAGAGAATTCCGAAGGGTGACATTCAAATCCACTTAGGCGACTTCAACGCAAAGATTGGCTCCGATAATCAGGACTTTGAGCGCATCATGGGGCGCCATGGCCTAGGACAGATGAGCGAAAACGGAGAGCTGTTTGTAGAATTTTGTGGCAACAACAACATGGTGATCGGTGGATCGCTCTTCCCCCATCGACCAGCACATAAGGTCACTTGGGTATCCCGAGATGGCCGAACAGAAAATTAAATTGACCACATCTGCATCAGCCGAAAATGGAGAAGGAGCCTTCTTGATGTCCGCAACAAGCGAAGCGCAGACATTGCATTTGACCATCACCTCGTCCTTGGCGAGATACGACTGAGAGTTGCGCGTGTCCAACGGCGCGAGGAGAAAGTCGGTTGTCGATACGACGTCCGCCGGTTGGAGAATCCAGAGGTGAAAAGGGCATACGTTGAACAACTAGAATCCCGAGCCTCGGAATTGCCGACAGACGGAACAGTCGAAGAACAGTGGTGTGGAATCAAGAATGCCTTTATCACGACGAGCCATGGTACTCTCGGTAAAGTTTGTGGAAGACGAAGTGAATGGATGTCGGATGAAACCTGGAGGATGATCGATGATCGGAGAAAGGCGAAAGTCGGAATTGAGCAGGCATGTACCGGGTCAGCCAAAGCAGCCGCCCGCTTACGATATGCGGAGCTGGAAAAGGCAGTTAAACGAGCTTGTAGACGAGACAAGAGAGCCTGGACAAACTCCCTAGCCGAAGAGGGAGAAAGAGCCGCCGCCATTGGAGATATCCGATTACACTAGTTTACAGCATTTTTGAACTCAGTAAACTGAAGGTCATTTCCAATGTGAAATCGGGCGCTGAATCCGAAAATGAAAATCAAAAAAATCTCAGTAGAACCGTTTTTGAGTTATGCTCCAAATATGAAATTTCGAAAAAATCAAAAAAGTTCTTGTACTTAGATTAAAATATTTCGGAAGGCATAATAGTAATTTGAAATCCCTCTTTTGCATATTGAAGGTGAATAAGTTTTCTATCGACCATCTGAACACTGTTTTTGCGTTTGACCAACAGTATTGCTGATATTAGTGACTTTATGAGAAAAAAAAATTATAAAAAACGCATTTTTTTAGAGAAAATTTTGTTTCAACGAAAGTTTTAGACTCGATAGTAGCATTTAAAAAATCTGATTTTCTTTTGCGCTTAAATGTGGATTTAAAACAAAGATTTCAAGTGGTTATTTATCAAAATCGGTTGAAAATTGAAGAAGTTATGGCTACTTTACCATAACTCAAATTTTTGGAGTTTTTAATAATTTAACGAACCGCAGTACACTTATCATAGTATAGGAAGAATGAAACATGATAAATCTTACTCGCTTCAAGTCAAAATTATTTATTAGCTTACCAGAAGGTCACATGCCAAGTTTCAGGAAGATCTGGCCATAGGGAGGGGTTGCTTGAGTCTCAAACGTGAATAAAATTTTGAGGTATTTTGCCCGGAAGGAACGAAAAATACTGGTTTTTCATCAATAACTTTTTTCATCACTAGCTGATTGTTTTTTATGGTTATTTTTCTTAAAGCCTAAGTTGAGAGAAATATTTAACCCGAAGACTGTAACTCGATTGGATTTGAAACAGAAAAGTTATTGCGGTTCAAAGATTGTATTTTGGTCGAAAATTGTTGTATAAAACGCAATGCGTAAAAAGTACTCATTGCGTGTTGGACAAAATTTGCGGCCTTTAAACCTCAATAACTTTTCTGTTTCAAATCCAATCGAGTTACAGTCTTCGGGTTAAATATTTCTCTCAACTTAGGCTTTAAGAAAATCAACCATAAAAAACAATCAGCTAGAGATGAAAAAAGTTATTGATGAAAAACCAGTATTTTTCGTTCCTTCCGTGCAAAATACCTCAAAATTTTATTCACGTTTGAGACTTAGGCAACCCCTCCCTATGGTCAGATCTCCCTGAAACTTGGCATGTGACCTTCTGGTAAGCTAATAAATAATTTCAACATGGAGCAAGTGAGATTTATCATGTTTCATTCTTCCTATACTATGATAAGTGTTACTGCGGTTCGTTAAATTATTAAAAACTCCAAAAATTTGAGTTATGGTAAAGTAGCCATAACTTCTTCAATTTTCAACCGATTTTGATAAATAACCACTTGAAATCTTTGTTTTAAATCCACATTTAAGCGCAAAAGAAAATCAGATTTTTTAAATGCTACCATCGAGTCTAAAACTTTCGTTGAAACAAAATTTTCTCTAAAGAAATGCGTTTTTTATAATTTTTTTTTTCTCATAAAGTCACTAATATCAGCAATACTGTTGGTCAAACGCAAAAACAGTGTTCAGATGATTGATAGAAAACTTATTCACCTTCAATATGCAAAAGAGGGATTTCAAAATACTGTTATGCCGTCCGAGATATTTTAATCTAAGTACAAGAACTTTTTTAATTTTTTCGAAATTTCATATTTGAAGCATAACTCAAAAACGGTTCTACTGAGATTTTTTTGAATTTCATTTTCGGATTCAGCGCCCGATTTTACATTAAAAATGTTGATCAGTTAATCAAGTTCACGATTTTTTTTAAATTTTGTAAACTAGTGTTATTATATGATATTATATGATATTTCTCGCCGCCTTAGTGGTGCAAGGACTAATGCAAGAATGCCGCTGAAAAACCGAGCAGGTCAGCTGCTGACAGATCGAACAGATCAGCTCAAGCGTTGGACTGAGCATTTTGATCAACTTTTTCGAGTTACAAATAGCAATGGCCAACAGAACCCGCAGCTCGAGGCGCCCACAGTAAGTCGCATTAATGGCGTCAACTCGGAAGCGCCCTCGCTGGCTGAAATAGAAGCGGCAATCAAAGACATGAAATCCAACAAAGCGCCTGGAATCGATTGCATTCCTGCTGAAATGCTCAAAGCCGACCCTGCCTTGTCAGCACAAATGTTGCACCGTCTATTCGCTGACATTTGGGATACTGCAACATTCCCGGCCGACTGGATGCAGGGTATCCTCGTAAAGGTCCCAAAGAAAGGAGACCTAACAGAGTGCGGTAACTGGCGTGGCATAACTTTGATCTGTACAACCCTCAAAGTACTCTGCAAAGTGATCCTGAACAGGATCCAGGAGAAAATCGACGCTACACTCCGACGGCAACAAGCTGGATTCCGATCCGGACGATCATGTGTGGACCACATCACAACGCTACGAATAATACTGGAACAAATCAACGAATTCCAGGACTCTCTTCTGCTGGTGTTCGTTGATTTCGAAAAAGCATTTGACCGACTGAACCACGAAAACATCTGGACTGCTCTTAGACGACGAGGGGTCCCAGAGAAACTAGTCCATCTCATCGAAGCACAGTACGAGGCATTTTCGTGCAAGGTCTTGCACGACGGTGTCTTGTCCGAACCAATCCCGGTAACTGCTGGAGTGAGACAAGGATGTATTTTGTCACCGCTGCTTTTTCTCATCGTAATGGATGAGATCTTGACTGGATCGATTGACTGTAGACCAAACCGAGGATTGCCGTGGAATCCTTCAACCATGGAGCAACTGAACGACCTTGACCTGGCAGACGATATTGTTTTGCTCGCCCAAACACAACAAGACATGCAGAGCAAACTCGACGACCTCACCGAAAGCTCCAAGGCAGCAGGTCTCAAAATCAATGTCGGAAAGACCAAGTCGATGGAAATCAATACAGAAAATCGTTTCAATTTCGTGGTAGCTGGACAACAGGTTGAGACAGTGGAGTGCTTCCAGTATCTTGGTAGCCAGATTACGCCTGATGGTGGGACCAAGAAGGACATCGAGACCCGGATCAGAAAAGCCCGATTTGCGTTTGCGAGTCTCCGAAACATCTGGCGGTCACGCCAGATCTCTCTACGAACTAAGATCCGAATCTTCAACTCAAACGTCAAATCCGTATTGCTGTACGGGTGTGAAACTTGGTGCACATATGCGGTGACGACGCGAAAACTGCAAGTTTTTGTGAATCGCTGCCTGCGGAACATCATCCGCGCTTGGTGGCCTGGCAACTGGATCTCAAACGTTGAACTTCATCGCCGGTGTCATCAAAAGGCGCTAGAAATCGAGATTCGGGAACGTAAGTGGAGATGGATTGGGCACACGCTGCGAAGAGATGAAAACGAGATTTGCAGAGAGGCGCTTGACTGGAATCCAGATGGGCATCGAAGAAGAGGCAGGCCCAAAAGCTCGTGGCGGCGAAGTCTAGCCGCTGAAATCCGCACAGTTGACGAGAACCTCGGCTGGCAGCAAGTGAAGACGCTGGCTCCGGATCGCCAGCAGTGGAGATCTTTTATCTCAGCCCTATGCGCCGGTCAATCGGCGCTGGACCCTTAGGTAGGTAGGTATTGAGTCAAGTTGGATTATTCAAGGTTCGTTCAAGGGACGTTTTGTTCAAATCGACTAGAAAATTATTTGGTATCTATAACATGTTTGCAGCTTATGGACTGATCCAAACTTCTGATAAGCACTTCAGTCCCATTTGGCAATGATATACTAAGATTTTAAATAAGATTCAGAGCTACATAATGACCTGGCTACTCTGGACAATGGTTTTTTTAGCAAAGTTTTTGAAACTTCACAACAAACGAGTGGAGATGGATTGAAACGAGATTTGCAGAGAGGCGCTAGATTGGAATCCAGAAAGACATCGAAGAAGAGGCAGACCCAGAAACACGTGGCGGCGAAGCCTAGCCGCTGAAATCCAAACTGTCGACGAGAATCTTGACTGGAACCAGGTGAAGGCCCTATGTACCGGAGGATCGGCGCGGGAATATTAAATAAATAAAACGTCATATACATTTATGACTAGTAGCAATTTTTATCACTGCTCTGGTGTTTCGTTTTTGTAGTTAGAAAACAATGTGCTTGTTAACAAAATTCAAATCATTCATACCGTTTATCGCGATCCACCGGGTATCAAATTCTATATTGTTTTGTTGGATTCACTAGGCGTTCACTTTAGGGCTTGAATATTGAGCCACAAAACAGGGCTGAGGTTTTTTTTGTTGAAGCTTTCGGCGATGTGGCCAGATATTTTATTTTAAGAGGGATCAGATGTCGCTTCTTTTATATGCAGGTTCACTAGAGAAAATCTAATCAAATGTTAATGTGTTGAAAAGCAAAATCTAAGGGAAAATATATAAATATGCCTTCTGAATGTGATTTTATTAGTTCAACATTTTCAAATTTCAATTAAAATTTATATTAACAGAATGACAAATTATTTGTAAATAAACTTCACACATTTGTCTAAAACTGTTTTGTTAACAAAATCACTTAAATTTAGTCCTATACTGATAACAACACCCATTCCTGCCAAAATTCCCAAAAAGTAATTCGAGATTGAAGGCTTAATAAACCGCTAAACGTTGCTAGCAACGGTTGCTGCAAATCGGGGAGAACCCCAAAAGCCAGTGGAACCTGGTAGCTACCTAGTTGTTGTGAGCTGGTCGGCGCGGCAGAGCATCGCAAACAAAAGGCAAAACCCGTGCAACCAACAAACGACGGATTTTCACCTACCGGGAACTCTTCTCTCTCTGCGTTTTCTCGCCATCCATCGTTCAAGTCTATTCGTGGCAGTAGTTCAGCCACCAACCAGAAGACATACATCAAACAAAATATCCTCCTGTAACTGTAACTAACTAGACGCCAACCACTGTTTCAGTTTTCTTTCCGAAAGGAAGAAAATTGGTGGAAGTCACGACGACGAGGACAACCGGGAGCGGCCGGAGCGGTTTCTGATGATGTTTGTTGCCGCCGTTTGAGAAAATAACAACACAGTCTTGGATTGGCTTGGAGAAGGCTCTGTGTGGCTGACTGTATGTAAAAGGGCATTGATCCAAGTTCAATCGGTGCTCGGTGGCGAATACGGCAGGACACAAAAAACCGGGAATCATCCTCCGGTACCTAGTTAGTTAGAAGAAGGTCCCCATATAGTAGTCGAAGGGGGTGTAGTCGGGTTTGTGTCGTTTATTAGGATTAGAGGACATATAGATTTTTCTTCTACTTCTTCTTCTAAAGGGGAGAGGTGGTCGGTTGGCAGACAGACAAGGCCGTGTCGTTGTCTATCAAAAAACGACCGTGCCGTGGCAAACGGGCTAAATAAACGGGAGCTGCTTTTTTGGGTAATGAAGAGCATATCGTTTGCGACTCGCGAAGGTGAAAGCAGTTACTTACGTTAGGTCCCGGGTCCAGGTTTGGGGACACAGTTTGGTCGCGGTACACGGGAAACGTCAAACATAAATCTGTAGCTGAGTGTCTCGAAAATCTATACAACTGCCAATAGAAGAAGAAGATATTGGATCGCGTGGTGCTTGGCAGGGATTTTTCGGTTTGGAATTGCAGGCCTAGGTCTAGTGCACGTGGTGGTTCTGTGACATATTGTTTGGTGGATCGAATCTTGGGACCTCTTCTCTAAGGCAGTAAAACCCGATGCGGGGAGGCTATAAATTTCAACATCGTGTCTTGTGGCATCCGAAACCGGTCCTATTATATTTTATTGTACATATCTATTGAGAGGAAAAAAAACCCTTGTTTGCCGTTCAATCACCGAAGACGGGCAAATTTCATCGGCTGACGGCGCGTGGATCCAAAGAAGATTTGCATAGAACAAACCCAGAATGTCTACCAGCCGTTACTTAAACTGGTCCCGACCATCACCCGGGAGGCATCCTCTTCGCAAGCAGATGTCTTGCTTCGAATCTTTCTCCGGCAGCGGCAACGGCAGAAGTCTTTCGGTAAATAACCTCGCCTCAACCGCCGATTCCCCATCGGGTTCGGTTCAGTTGAATGGCGGTGTCGATTTTGCCACTTTCGTGACTTCGGCAATTATTCATACGAATCGTTTTCAAAATTATCACACTTACCATCAGGCTCGGCGCGGAAGTTCCGGTGGCAGTGGCACAGCGACACCGACATCAACCACCAGCACCCACATGGGAGGCGGAAGCGCCCTAACGCGGCGTAGACCTGCCAGTGCCAGCGTCAGCTCCTCCTATGGCCGCAGCACCCGCACCCAGCCGCTCCACGGAGAAATGCCGAAGAAAGTGACTGCGGATGGGCCAAGGAAAGTGAGCCTCAGTAAACAGTTCTCCCTGGATCGTCCGGCGGCGGGACACGCCTGGACGACAACGGCACCGGTTTCCAATAGTAGTCGGATGACAGCTGCCGGTGGGACAGCATTAGCAGGATCTGGTAGCGCGAGAGCAACCATCAGCACCAGAACCACTGATAACGACGACGATATTCAAATTATCGACGATTTTCTTGGTGGATACGGTGATCGCAACAATTACAGTAGTTCTAGTGGTGCTGGCAACGGGAACGGATTTGCGCCCTTCGATCGGAGGATTATGGCACCGCCTCACGCCGTCGAAGGACATGGGAAGAAAAAGTTTGTATTCCGATTTAGCTTTTGCTTAACTTTAAGTTTAGGTATTTTTGTTTTGAACATTCTGTGCTTCAATGGGGTTCATTGCTCCGCATTTTAATCGCTTAATAGCATCATCTTTAAGTTATGAATTTCATGGTTTTTTTTCTTAAACCGGTACCTATTTTTTGAATTTGTTTTTATTTTGTTTTAATTTTAAGCTAATACAAAAAAGTTTTTAAAAGTTCTTAGGCAAGAAATAGCTTTTCTGTTCTGTAATAGTTATCGATCTGTTCGAACCACTAGATCAGCTTAACACAAATTCCTAAGAAATTTTTAAAAATTAAAATTATTTCAAAGATGATGGCTGTAAAATGGGATTTATAAAACCAGTTTTTGAACTCTTCCTGTAATTTTTCTGTCGAACTCAGTTCCTTCAGTTCTAAAAAAAAAGAAACCCAATATCTTCTGGAATCAATCTTTGCTCTTCTTTTTAATATTGAAAGTAAGATTTTAACCGAATTTTGACCTAATTATTATCCATTTCGTCTATGTCCAAATCAACACTAAAGGGCTTAGGGTTACATATAGAGTGACGAACCTATTTTAAACCGCTTTAAGAAGTGGTGATTCTCTTTCTTGAAATAAAAAAGTATATGATACTACTTTAACCGCTCTATCAAAGCTATCAAAGTTTTTTCTATCGAAACATTTCATCGTTTGTTGCATTGCAATGCAACAAAATTTAAGCCTAAAAACTCGTTTATTGGAAAGTTACTCTGGTCAGTATTTTGGACCACCCTTATTAGGACCTTTTTTGGATCACCCTTAAACTAAATGAAATATTTTTTCTAATTTTGCTACAGTTTCACCAGAAATTTATTTATGCGTATAATTAAGTTAACCTTTTCATTTTTACCCTCGTAGTCAAGTTTTTTTTTACGTTAATCCTTTGGTAAACCACTTTCCTTCAACTTTTCCTCAGATTTGTTTCTAAACTTATTTGTTGGATATTTAGTACTACATAAAACCATCTGTTAATTGTTGTACAACTGTGCTGTAAAACAAAAGTTGGTGATAAGAAGAAAGTGCCTACCAATTGCAAACTCATTCGTTTATATAGCTCGTTTCAAATGTTTTGGAAATTCCGAAAGCATTGCAATCTCGACGAAACTTGTTGTGCAGTGTAAAAAAATACTGGTCAGTTTTTTGTGACCAGTTTATTTCATTTCAGGACTCAATGATAAATTGAGAAAGTCTTTCATCATCAGCTCAGCGACACTAACATTTCTTTCAAAACCTGAGTGGATTTGGTTTGGCTTTTGAACTTGTACTTTTACATAGACTCGACCAACTTGAATCCTTTTAACCCTCTCAAATCCCATTTTTTTGCATAAAAATTCACAGAAATTTTGTTCTACAAAAATCATTATCGTTGAGGAAAAATTTTTTTTTCTCAATTGAATAACTTCAGGGGCTGAAGAACTACATTTTCAGTACACTTTTTCGGTTGTAGTTTTCCAACATTTCAAAAATTTTTTCCTTATTTTTGAAACGTACAAGAATTGTTTCATAGCTATTATTTTATGTTTTTTTTTTCAAATTGTTCCACAAATAACTGAGATATATCATCTTATACAAAAATTGAACTAGCGAAATATTTGTCCAATATTTTCTTTTTTGCCAACTCCGCCATGCCAATTTACATGTTTCGAAACTTTCTGCGCAAAAAGTAAGTTGAAATAAAGATTGGCTTTGAATTTATGCCGATTATAGTAACCCCGTCTAAAGGCGGGATTGAGTTTAAGAAGCTTAAATTGAATACAAAAATAGCATAAATTCAAATTCTATTTTTCCTTAGCGAATGAAATAGTGTTTACCATTACATTCATATCGTCGTACCACTTCTTATAACGTTCATGAACATTCAACAGCAAGTTTAATACCCTGGTTTGGTTTAGTTTAGTTTAGTGGTACAAAATAAGTGTTTGAGGAATTAAGTAGAACCTATTTTCGCCAAGGGTAAGTTTTTTGGGTTCTTCGAGCTTGTAAACTTGTTATTAAGTGTTCTATCATAGCTTTAAACATGTTTGTAGTTATTAAATTCATCCCAGCTATGCAGAGAACCTCTTGAAAGTTTACTCCAATAATGGCACGTCTTCCTGAAATGAGCATGATTTGGTACAACATTTTCAGTTTTCTAACCCTTATCAGCTTATTTAAATGGAATGTTAAATTAGAATGATTGGAAAAACCTTTAACAACATTTGTTAAAAATTTCATTATTAACTTGATTTATGAGTGAAATATTGGAAAACAATTGTAAGGCGGTCCAAAATATGCACCCGGTCCTAAAAGTCCGTTACCCTACTTAGTGATAAAATTGCAACAGAAAATGTATGAAAAACCCGTCTTGATTTTCATATAGAAACGATTTTTAAGATTTTTTCTATAAAATGATTTAATTAAGGTATAAAGCTTTTCACAGTTGGCGAAATTTTAAAATAAGTGGAATTATCTAATTCGCTATACAGCTGCTTTTCGCAAGACTGTCCCATATGAATTTTAACCATTTTACAGTTTATCTCATAAATCGTTCTTATACAGTTATTTCTTCAATCTAGACTAAAAACTCCCATAATTTTGTTCCCAACATATATGAAAAAATACCAAGTCATGTCCGTTCATGTCCTTATTTACGTTAATTTTACAAATATTTATACTGTGTGAATAAACTTTTTTGTAGAGGTGATTAAATTTTCAATATTTTTACAAGCTAAGTTTAGCTTAACGTGTAAATTCCACCAAACTGATTTTTTTTTAAATTTCATATGAAGCTCACTGAATTGTTCGTTGTAAAACATACAAAATAGTCAGCTGCAAAGCCATATTTTCAATTTTTTTTTTGTCATGTTACTTGCTTGGGATTTCATAGAATCTATCAACTAAAATACGCGTACTTGATAGCACACGCGTGAGTCATATTGGAATGATTTTTCTCATTATATATTTTCAGCCAAGATGCTTTGCTGTTTCTGATTCATTGATCGTAGAACTTTTTTAAAATCATTGATCGAAACACTTTCGAAAAGGTGAAGGTACAGGTTGTAAAAACCATGGAACGTTTTATTTATTTTATTTTAGACCTACTCAATTCTTATGATTTACGTTTTCTTCATCTAGATACGTCCTAAACATCATTTCAAACATGTGTTAATCAGTAAACAACCAGATAAGTGAATAATATAGCACTGATAGAGGGAATGAAATAATCAACTAACAAAGGAATAGCCAAATATGGGACAGCTTTGCGAGAACGAGTGCGAGTAAATTCACGATAAAATAAGCCAAATAAGGCAATTTTGGTGAAAGTCTTAGCATGACTTTTGAATTCAAGTATGGAAATTTATGAAATTTTCAGTGAAACAACCAAGCAATGTAATGATCATGTGTAAAATTTTTTGACGATTCGTCAAGTGGATTTTTAGATAAGCGTGCAATGAAAATGTGTACGACTTGAATTTTTGGGCTTAACTCGGATTTTTTATTTTAATCGAAGTTAAGACAAGTTCTGCATAAAACTACATCGCTGTCTTATTATCAAATCTACACAGTTTTCTCATAATGAAACGATTCCAAATCCTTATCAACTTTGTGAGACCTTTATCCATTGTATATTTGGTCGTTTATTGTGAGAATTGTTATGAACCACTTACTGATTCCCATCTTTCACGAACTGCCTGCTTTATAAAAAAACAGATTTTCCTTCTCTTTCTTCGCGTTCTTCTCAATAACATCCAGGCGAAACTTTCCAACGAAAGTTTGCTGTTTTGCCGTTTTGTAGTTCATTTCGTTTGTTCCTAAATTTCACCCCAATTATTTTACCGGTGGATAACTTCTTACACTTGTTAACATGGAGTTTGACCTGTTTTTAGTCTGTTGGACGAGCCAAACATAAAAATTAACATTTTTTTACCACTTCTACAATCGTTAAAAACCGTTTTCTTTTTTCATCAATTCTCATAAAACACCTGTAATGGTATCGACAAATCTCAACAGAATATCCAAACTATGATGAGTAATATTTGAAAAATGCTTGAAAAAACTGAAACATGTTTTGTGCAATACAAAACTTCATCTTGAGTACTTAAAACTATTAGGCCGGATCAAATATCGAATTCTTCTTTTACTTAGAATTGTAGTACCTTTATTTTTTTATTTAATTTATTTCCGAGCTGTGAAATTAATAAAATTGTAGTTTAAATTCTTTATCATCATCAATTTCTTCATTTTGCCTAATTCCGCTATTAAATAGTTTGCAGCATTCTCTAGAGCTTCTGTTGTGAATTTTTATTGAGTTGGTTGATAATCTCTTCTATTCAAACGGGTGCAATGTTGTGTTCCAGAAAATAGTATTTGAGAATTGATCCGGATTTTTCTTTTATATTAAAGATTCACTTTCAGCAAAAGTTGTAAAAATTTTCATTCTCTACAATTTTCATTTCAATCTGCTGGGAAGCAGTCGTAACTTGGTATCCCAGACAACCATTTGGTGGGTACTTCGAATTTGCAACGCAAATATACATGCAAATATACCTGTAAACATATCGTATATAATGTAGCAAAACCAGTATATACGTATCATTTTGGAGGCCATATAGGTACATTAGCAAACATATTCTTGATTTGGATTGTATTAAATTACGATTTCCACGACTTGTCATGCGCATCATTTACGACTACCCTGATTCTTTTTGGAATATACTAAGACAATTTACATTATCATATAGATGATTGAGGTTGTAATATACGACATTTTTCGTAACAATATGGAAAGTTTGACGACTTATTTGGTCGTCTTTTGCGACTTGAGTGCAGGGCTCTCATTTTCCCTCAGTTGAATAAAAACATGATTATTATTTTTTTTATAATTTAAACCAATCAGTTTATTCATCCATAAAAATAATAAAAATGAGATTATTTCAAAGAAATGCATTTTTTGCTGTCAAATTCAAGTTTATATCGTACAAGTTTATTATTTGCCAGATTGCTGATTTTATTGTTAGTACCTGGACTTGATCCCCTGACCATACGATCTGCAGCTCATGATGATTCCTCGAAGCTATCTGGGATATATAAATTCAAGGGGATTTGCTTCAAAGGCATTAAACCAAAAGCAAATCGTATATTTCTATAACTTAAATCTTTTAAATCGTAGAACACGTCATCGATGATCTAAAAATAGATCAACATTTTGAAGTCACCTTTAATTCGATTCCAATCATCGATGTCCCATTATCATAAACGATTTTATTGAACTTTTTTGTATTCTTTTACGATTGCCAGCAAATACGTTTTACGAAAATCAGACATGCGAATTAATTTGCAAAGGTATACGATTGCATGCACATTATTACGAATCAATGCAGTTATATACGTTTTTTATTTCGAATTATTTTATGCATAGCACGACAAAATCTCTCAGTCACGGCTGATCACCGTATATCGGTCGTTTCACGGATTTTTTGCGAATTGTCGTACACAAAGGTCGAGTTCATATGTACATAAATTCGAGTCTCTCTTCTTGTCATAATAAAATCATGCAATGCTTTTAAATACGATAAAGAATATGCATGAACCGCACATTGTAGGTGCAGATATACGAAAATGAGTATAAACAACATTCTATACGATGTAATCTGTAAAAGAAAATACGACTTCTGGTTATCTGGGATGGACATACTGTCCATTTAACACCAATTGCGTTGTTTTAAATCTGATAAAGCTTCTAAGAATGGTAAAGTTGAGAATGTCCAGGAGCTGGTCTTAAATGTATTTTCCGAGTGAACATATTCGCTGCAGAGATGTTAAAATCGCGAGTCTACATACTCGCACTTTGCCCTTCTTTGCAGAACGATTTTATTTCGTTAAACTCAATCTGCAATGATGCTATCTAAAGTTCAACTCGGAAAGCATCAGGAAGTAAGCTTCGGGTAAACTCGGCAGGAGTAAACAGCAATCGGGGGAAACATCAGCGAAGCAAACGAACAGTTCTGCGAATTTGAAAAAAATCGTTTTCGTTCGGCAGCCGAACACATCAATCGGACAACATGTGGGGGCGTGGCTAAAAGTGATAGGTACAAGGGAACGGGAAACGAGCGAGAGAAGGGTGCGAGGAATGTTAACTCGGTCCGTCGAGCAACGATCGCTCCTGAGCATTCGTGTACGGTAAGCTTTGTTCTGTTGTTTCGTAGGTGTGATTTTATTTCTGCGAGGCATGGAAAACATCAATTCGGAACTGTTCTTTTCGTTTTGTGTGCAATCACGTCATGATTGGAACGAAGATAAAATCAATCTGCACACAACAAGTTAAACTCGGAAAAAATCAGCCGAATGATTCTTTCCGATGCGAGTTTACACACCGCTGATTCGCTGTCGAGATTTCCCAACTCTGCAGCCGATTCCGGGTCTCAGGTCCCGGTTTTCACGTGATTTTTTCTTGCGGTATTTTATTTTTAACTCCGTTTATTTATTTGACAGTTTTTTATTCGTTTGATTTATTGTCTGACGAGCTTCGTTTACAGTTACGTTCAATTATTTCTCATTTTGATGAAGCTTGCGCGAAGTTTTTCCGAAGAACTAAAATCAGCAAAAACTGAACAAAAATATGATTTAAAAACTACAAACGATTAAGAGAATCACATTTTCTTACCATTTTCTGCGGTCCATATTTCCTAATTTCACAATTTACATAAAGAATGTTTAATTTTCTGTTGCGATTTCCAAAAATAATTGGCGATTTGCAGCAAAGCTGTTTGACTTGCAACGCCAACTGGATTTCACATATAGAACTAACAAAAAGGTGACGATAGCTGTTTTTAACACGACTGTGAATACAAATGGCTTCTAAAATTGAGATTTCTGAAAAAAACAGCAAAATTTCAGATAATGAAAATAATTGAATCTTTTTAGAAAATCTTCAATTAAGTAGTTTCAATGCTTTTGGCATTTTTAAATAAAGGTTTTCGTGATTTTTCTAATAATAATCCATCGAGATTTTGAATTCGAATCATGAAGAATCTATTTCAGAAGAAATAGTTTTTTTTGACAATTTGGTCCCTTTTTTATCAAAAAACCAGCGTGATTTTATATCGGACAACGTTTAAAAGAACGTTACATTCAGCACTAGAGAAGATAGCATAAAACGCTGAAAAATCTCCATTAAGAAGAGAAGACTAGGAATGGGCCATTAAAATCGTCAAAAAATAACTTAGTGACATGACGATTAAACGGATCATTGTTTCATTCAGAGATTTTCAAGGTTCAATATCCAAAAATATCATGCGAATAATGATTCAAAATAAAAAAAGAACTCTGACCGCTCTTCCTCCAAAAACCTTATAAAAATTGTCACAGGTCATTAGATTATTTTTACTATTTTCATTTTTGATTTGTTTGGATTTGTCACCTTATTCGGAATTTATTTGAACTTGCATATCTAATTTCTAATACGCATGACCCCTTTGGATTCTTAGTTTATTTCTAGAATTTGGTTTCAAAATTTTAATAACTTCCTTAGAAAATCTCATTTGTTATTAAATGTTCAACATAAAATTAAATTATTTGAATAAATTAACAATTTTCATCTCCGTGATTGAATTTTTGGATTTCATGTTCCACCTTCGCTATAATGTTATTTTCTTCGAAGTTTAATGAGCGTTTTGACGAAGTGGTTCGAAGAAGTCGACGCTACGGATAGAAATTGGGTCTTAATTCAACTGCATATAATTTAAGAAATCAGTGTACCTTTATTGGATTACGTTTACGTTACGTTACGATTGGTTACGCGCATAATAATGATTCGAATTAATCATAAGATATTTGCTATACTATTTTTTTTTCATATTTTGATTACTTTTCATATAGCCAGTTGCCGTCAGAGTTTGGGAAAGCCAAATAAGTTGTTCGTTCACACACACGCAATTATTTGCAACCCGAATGCTTTTGTTTGCTTTTTTATGTCCAAACAAATGTCTTCTTGTAAATTGGTGGATATCTACAAGTGAACGTTCTAGAAATAACAAAATAGTTTTTTAGGAATTTTATCATTGTTCAAGAATACCATTGATGTTTTCAGCGCCTCTGAAATGTTTCGAACTAAAACATTTTGTTTGAGTTGTTTCTTCAAAAAATTGGTCCCTTTAAATAACCTTGCTTTCAAAATCCTTCACTGAAACACGATTACCACGGGAAGACTTCCTGACACCCAAGCTTTTCAGAAACTAAAATAATATTATGGTTTAATTTTTAACAGATCAACGTAATTCACTTTTTCTTACCTTATTGTGTTGTCAAATCCAATATTAAATATATTTGAGACCGAAATTTTGAAAATTTGAACTTTGTTTTGAAAAAAAATGATATGCGTTCTGACATTAGAGCTTCTAACATCATCATTTTGATCGCAGTGCCCTCTGAGTGTCGTTTTGAACTGCAAATCGCCAATAGGGAAAAAACCTTATCTCAGTAACACCGAGTGTTTTAAGCTTCCCGAACCCGCATAGAACTAAAACTATGTTTTTAGTGAATCATGGAATATAAGTCAAAACGAAAAAAATAAATGAAAAAATAACATCATTTACAATTCTCCTTAAAACCATAGCTATTGTTGGTTTTCAATTTCATGAACTTCACCTTTATGCAGAAGATTCTAGTGTATCTAGTGTTGAGGTCTCAAACACAAGACTCATAACTAATTTTACTTTTTTTCTATAACCCCACCGAAAGCCACGCCAAACCGAGCGATCAGGGCGAAAAACCGTTAAACCAGGGCAAGGATTCGCGCATCAACATCAAAATCTTCCTTGGCCAATCCGTCACCCAGCAAGATTCGTCCGACAACGGAATTAGTGACACGGAATGTTCAACAACAGCAACAACAACAACAACAGCACAGCGACAGCAAACAGCTCGCACCAACACCTCTGACAACACCACCAATCGCCAACACCATCAACAGAATGAACAACAACAACAGCAACGCAACCATGGACCTTATCAAGCACAACAACAAATCCACCAATACAATCAACAACAACAGCAGCAACAGCAGGGCAATCAAAAGGCGGAAACGGAAAATTCGGTAAGTTTTCTACGATTTATTTTGTTGTTTTTCTTGCACCAACACAGTTTTCCAACAAACCAACTATGTAGAACTACCCATTCGTTTGGGAAATCGATTTAAATTTCAATCAGAGACTTCTACTGAGTCTTCGCCAGTTGTGAGTTCTGGGAAACGCGAAAACTTCCGAAAAGTAAAACTTGTGTGCAAAATAACATACCTATATGGTTTGGTGTAGGTATATGTGTCTTACTAGTTGAAGGATGGATCATACGGCGGAAATGGAAATCGAAAACGGAAATAGGCCGTTGCTGTCGGTTCGTATGATGTTTTTTTGTTTTTTTTTTTGGAAGGCTCGTACCTACCTATCTATTATTTTTCCTCATTCACAAAAGCGGTCAATAACATTCCATCATTAAAAGTTTGTCAAGGTGGTTCACTGTCTCTAATTCACCCATGTCCTTAGTTATAAAAATAAATGAGTCACAAAAAAAAATCTCTTATTTTTTTAATGAAAAAAATTTAAGGGCACGAAAATGACAAAAATTACAAAAATAACAAAAATCGCAAAAATGACAAAAATGATAAAAATGACAAAAATGACAAAAATGACAAAAATGACAAAAATGACAAAAATGACAAAAATGACAAAAATGACAAAAATGACAAAAATAACAAAAATGACAAAAATGACAAAAATGACAAAAATGACAAAAATGACAAAAATGACAAAAATGACAAAAATGACAAAAATGACAAAAATGACAAAAATGACAAAAATGACAAAAATGACAAAAATGACAAAAATGACAAAAATGACAAAAATGACAAAAATGACAAAAATGACAAAAATGACAAAAATGACAAAAATGACAAAAATGACAAAAATGACAAAAATGACAAAAATGACAAAAATGACAAAAATGACAAAAATGACAAAAATGACAAAAATGACAAAAATGACAAAAATGACAAAAATGACAAAAATGACAAAAATGACAAAAATGACAAAAATGACAAAAATGACAAAAATGACAAAAATGACAAAAATGACAAAAATGACAAAAATGACAAAAATGACAAAAATGACAAAAATGACAAAAATGACAAAAATGACAAAAATGACAAAAATGACAAAAATGACAAAAATGACAAAAATGACAAAAATGACAAAAATGACAAAAATGACAAAAATGACAAAAATGACAAAAATGACAAAAATGACAAAAATGACAAAAATGACAAAAATGACAAAAATGACAAAAATGACAAAAATGACAAAAATGACAAAAATGACAAAAATGACAAAAATGACAAAATGACAAAAATGACAAAAATGACAAAAATGACAAAAATGACAAAAATGACAAAAATGACAAAAATGACAAAAATGACAAAAATGACAAAAATGACAAAAATGACAAAAATGACAAAAATGACAAAAATGACAAAAATGACAAAAATGACAAAAATGACAAAAATGACAAAAATGACAAAAATGACAAAAATGACAAAAATGACAAAAATGACAAAAATGACAAAAATGACAAAAATGACAAAAATGACAAAAATGACAAAAATGACAAAAATGACAAAAATGACAAAAATGACAAAAATGACAAAAATGACAAAAATGACAAAAATGACAAAAATGACAAAAATGACAAAAATGACAAAAATGACAAAAATGACAAAAATGACAAAAATGACAAAAATGACAAAAATGACAAAAATGACAAAAATGACAAAAATGACAAAAATGACAAAAATGACAAAAATGACAAAAATGACAAAAATGACAAAAATGACAAAAATGACAAAAATGACAAAAATGACAAAAATGACAAAAATGACAAAAATGACAAAAATGACAAAAATGACAAAAATGACAAAAATGACAAAAATGACAAAAATGACAAAAATGACAAAAATGACAAAAATGACAAAAATGACAAAAATGACAAAAATGACAAAAATGACAAAAATGACAAAAATGACAAAAATGACAAAAATGACAAAAATGACAAAAATGACAAAAATGACAAAAATGACAAAAATGACAAAAATGACAAAAATGACAAAAATGACAAAAATGACAAAAATGACAAAAATGACAAAAATGACAAAAATGACAAAAATGACAAAAATGACAAAAATGACAAAAATGACAAAAATGACAAAAATGACAAAAATGACAAAAATGACAAAAATGACAAAAATGACAAAAATGTCAAAAATGACAAAAATGACAAAAATGACAAAAATGACAAAAATAACAAAAATGACAAAAATGACAAAAATGACAAAAATGACAAAAATGACAAAAATGACAAAAATGACAAAAATGACAAAAATGACAAAAATGACAAAAATGACAAAAATGACAAAAATGACAAAAATGACAAAAATGACAAAAATGACAAAAATGACAAAAATGACAAAAATGACAAAAATGACAAAAATGACAAAAATGACAAAAATGACAAAAATGACAAAAATGACAAAAATGACAAAAATGACAAAAATGACAAAAATGACAAAAATGACAAAAATGACAAAAATGACAAAAATGACAAAAATGACAAAAATGACAAAAATGACAAAAATGACAAAAATGACAAAAATGACAAAAATGACAAAAATGACAAAAATGACAAAAATGACAAAAATGACAAAAATGACAAAAATGACAAAAATGACAAAAATGACAAAAATGACAAAAATGACAAAAATGACAAAAATGACAAAAATGACAAAAATGACAAAAATGACAAAAATGACAAAAATGACAAAAATGACAAAAATGACAAAAATGACAAAAATGACAAAAATGACAAAAATGACAAAAATGACAAAAATGACAAAAATGACAAAAATGACAAAAATGACAAAAATGACAAAAATGACAAAAATGACAAAAATGACAAAAATGACAAAAATGACAAAAATGACAAAAATGACAAAAATGACAAAAATGACAAAAATGACAAAATGACAAAAATGACAAAAATGACAAAAATGACAAAAATGACAAAAATGACAAAAATGACAAAAATGACAAAAATGACAAAAATGACAAAAATGACAAAAATGACAAAAATGACAAAAATGACAAAAATGACAAAAATGACAAAAATGACAAAAATGACAAAAATGACAAAAATGACAAAAATGACAAAAATGACAAAAATGTCAAAAATGACAAAAATGACAAAAATGACAAAAATGACAAAAATAACAAAAATGACAAAAATGACAAAAATGACAAAAATGACAAAAATGACAAAAATGACAAAAATGACAAAAATGACAAAAATGACAAAAATGACAAAAATGACAAAAATGACAAAAATGACAAAAATGACAAAAATGACAAAAATGACAAAAATGACAAAAATGACAAAAATGACAAAAATGACAAAAATGACAAAAATGACAAAAATGACAAAAATGACAAAAATGACAAAAATGACAAAAATGACAAAAATGACAAAAATGACAAAAATGACAAAAATGACAAAAATGACAAAAATGACAAAAATGACAAAAATGACAAAAATGACAAAAATGACAAAAATGACAAAAATGACAAAAATGACAAAAATGACAAAAATGACAAAAATGACAAAAATGACAAAAATGACAAAAATGACAAAAATGACAAAAATGACAAAAATGACAAAAATGACAAAAATGACAAATATGACAAATATGACAAATATGACGAAATTGAACAAAATTGAACAAAATTGAACAAAATTGAACAAAATTGAACAAAATTGAACAAAATTGTACAAAATTGAACAAAATTGAACAAAATTGAACAAAATTGAACAAAATTGAACAAAATTGAACAAAATTGATCAAAATTGAATAAAATTGAACAAAATTGAACAAAATTGAACAAAATTGAACAAAATTGAACAAAATTGAACAAAATTGAACAAAATTAAACAAAATTAAACAAAATTGGACAAAATTGAACAAAATTGAACAAATTGAACCATATTGAACAAAATTGAACAAAATTGAACAAAATTGAACAAAATTGAACAAAATTGAACAAAATTGCACAAAATTGAACAAAATTGAACAAAATTGAACAAAATTGAACAAAATTGAACAAAATTGAACAAAATTGAACAAAATTGAACAAAATTGAACAAAATTGAACAAAACTGAACAAAATTAGACAAAGTTAGACAAAATTAGACTAAATTTGACAAAATAAGACAAAATTAGAAAAATTTGGACAAAATTGGACAAAATAAGACAATATTAGACAATATAAGACAAAATTAGACAAAAAAGGACAAATTTTTTTTTATCATATTACAGTAATTTTTTTTGAACTTACACCAATGTCTTGTCACCTCAATTCCAAACCTACGATTTCGTCAAACTTTTTTCCTCGATAGAAGTGAACACACAGACGTTGACCATTCTTTTAAAAATGTGTTTTGAAATGTTGAATAGCAGACATCTGACGTAAATTATTCTTTTGTGCAAAAAATCATTGTTTTTTTTATTTATACGGTTTTTAGTTAACGTAAATTTGAATTGATTCCCAATTCTGATATTTTTAATAAAATGTATGGATTTTAGAAATAAATGAGTTAAAAAAGTTAGTTGAAAACTGAAAATAAAACAATCAGCTGAACTCATTCTTCTTTTGCACAAACCCTCGCAACCAATCCTAACCTACACTACCCAGATAGTTATTGCGATAGGCACAGAAAACTGCTCCGCTAATGTGGGCCCACGACTTTGGGATGAGAATTTTAACGGAAAATCCGGCACCACCACAAAACAAAGCTGAAACTTTCGAGACAGTAAAACTGGGCCATCATCGACGTTTTGTTTGCTGAACAAAAAAACCGATACCTATCTAATTCAATGGCTGGTAAACGGTGGATAATGTGCAACACGAGACCCCATAGTGGTCATATCACCTCTTATTCACAACTCCTATCTCTACCTCCCCGCGGTGCCGGCTGGGGTGCGAGTAACCTAAGCGGAGATCGGGTACCCAACCCCGGTGGATGCTTTGGTCGCATGCAGACTGAGAAGGTGGCCGCACGCGTCTGTTCCCCAGGTCAGGGGCGGCGTGCAACAACAACCGAGCGTCTGTTCTCCAGGTCAGGGGCGGCTCAAACAGCGTCTGTCTTGTAGCAAGCGGCTGAATTTATGAAATGCGGCTCCCGCCAGCTATGTCCAAGATGGCAGCCCCATCGCGGGATAGGGACTTTAGGCTAACAACCTACTGCTCCCGATTTGAAATTGTTACGGAATCCGAAAGAAATGACCGACCTGGAACTTTGGCGACGACTTTTAGCATGAAAACACGGACACGAATTGGAACTTGGAATGTTTTAACCCTTGCCCAACAAGGCAAACTGGAACAACTTGCTAGAGAGGCTAGCCGCCTCAAGCTTGAAATTCTGGGACTGAGCGAAGTCCGTTGGCCTAATACTGGAGAACACAAGACACAATCCGGGCAAGTCCTGCTTTACTCTGGCATACGAGGAGAACATGCTACTCGGGAACGAGGAGTTGGTTTCCTGTTAAGCCCGCAGGCCTACGCGGCCCTCATTAGATGGGAACCGATAAACGAAAGAATAATCGTAGCCAGATTTAGAACACGGGTTAGAAACCTTACAATGGTCCAGTGTTATGCGCCAACTGACGTTGCCGACTTGCAGGAGAAAGAGCAGTTTTACAGTCAACTGAACAGCGTGGTTGAGAGAATTCCGAAGGGTGACATTCAAATCCATTTGGGCGACTTCAACGCAAAGATTGGCTCCGACAATCAGGACCTTGAGCGCATCATGGGGCGCCATGGCCTAGGACAGATGAGCGAAAACGGAGAGCTGTTTGTAGAATTTTGTGGCAACAACAACATGGTGATCGGTGGATCGCTCTTCCCCCATCGATCAGCACATAAGGTCACTTGGGTATCCCGAGATGGCCGAACAGAAAATCAAATTGACCACATCTGCATCAGCCGAAAATGGAGAAGGAGCCTTCTTGATGTCCGCAACAAGCGAAGCGCAGACATTGCATCTGACCATCACCTCGTCCTTGGCGAGATACGACTGAGAGTTGCACGTGTCCAACGGCGCGAGGAGAAAGTCGGGTGTCGTTACGACGTCCGCCGGTTGGAGAATCCAGAGGTGAAAAGGGCATACGTTGAACAGCTAGAATCCCGAGCCTCGGAGCTGCCGACAGACGGAACAGTCGAAGAACAGTGGTGTGGAATCAAGAATGCCTTTATCACGACGAGCCATGGTACTCTCGGTAAAGTTTGTGGAAGAAGGAGTGAATGGATGTCGGATGAAACTTGGAGGATGGTCGATGATCGGAGAAAGGCGAAAGTCGGAATTGAGCAGGCATGTACCGGGTCAGCCAAAGCAGCCGCCCGCTTACGATATGCGGAGCTGGAAAAGGCAGTTAAACGAGCTTGTAGACGAGACAAGAGAGCCTGGACAAACTCCCTAGCCGAAGAGGGAGAAAGAGCCGCCGCCAATGGAGATATCCGATTACTTTATGACATTTCTCGCCGCCTCAGTGGTGCAAGGACTAATGCAAGAATGCCGCTAAAAGACCGAGCAGGTCAGTTATTGACCGATCGAACAGATCAGCTCAAACGATGGACTGAGCACTTCGAACAACTCTTCCGAGTCACGAATAGCGATGGCCAACAGAATCTGCAGCTCGAAGCGCCAACAGTAAGTCGCATAAATGGCGTCAACTCGGAAGCGCCTTCGCTGGCTGAAATAGAAGCGGCAATCAAAAACATGAAATCCAACAAAGCACCTGGGATCGATTGCATCCCTGCTGAAATGCTGAAAGCCGACCCTGCCCTATCAGCACAAATGTTGCACCGTCTTTTCGCTGACATCTGGGATACTGCAACATTCCCGGCCGACTGGATGCAGGGTATCCTCGTAAAGGTCCCGAAGAAAGGAGACCTGACAGAGTGCGGTAACTGGCGAGGCATAACGTTGATCTGTACAACCCTCAAAGTACTCTGCAAAGTGATTCTGAACAGGATCCAGGAGAAAATAGACGCCACACTCCGACGGCAACAAGCTGGATTCCGATCTCGACGATCATGTGTGGACCACATCACAACGCTCCGAATCATACTGGAACAAATCAACGAATTCCAGGACTCTCTTCTGCTGGTGTTCGTTGATTTCGAAAAAGCATTTGACCGACTTAACCATGAAAACATCTGGGCGGCTCTAAGGCGACGAGGGGTCCCAGAGAAACTAGTCCATCTCATCGAAGCACAGTATGAGGCATTTTCGTGCAAGGTCTTGCACGACGGTGTCTTGTCCGAACCAATCCCGGTAACTGCTGGAGTGAGACAAGGATGTATTCTATCACCGCTACTTTTTCTAATCGTAATGGATGAGATTCTGATTGGATCGATTGACTGTGCACCGAACCGAGGATTGCCGTGGAATCCTTCAACAATGGAGCAACTGAACGACCTTGACCTGGCTGACGATATTGTTTTGCTCGCCCAAACACAACCAGATATGCAGAGCAAACTCGACGACCTCACCGAAAGTCCCAAGGCAGCAGGTCTCAAAGTCAATGTCGGAAAGACCAAGTCGATGGAGATCAACACAGGAGATCCCTCCTGTTTCCTGGTAGCTGGGCAACAAGTTGAGAAAGTGGAGTGCTTCCAGTATCTTGGTAGCCAGATTACGCCTGATGGTGGTACCAGAAAAGACATCGAAACACGGATCAGAAAGGCCCGATTTGCGTTTGCGAGTCTCCGAAACATCTGGCGGTCACGCCAGATCTCTCTACGAACAAAAATCCGAATCTTCAACTCAAACGTCAAATCCGTATTGCTGTACGGGTGCGAAACTTGGTGCACATATGCGGTAACGACGCGAAAACTGCAAGTATTTGTAAACCGCTGCCTGCGGAATATCATCCGCGCTTGGTGGCCTGGCAACTGGATCTCGAATGAGGAACTACATCGCCGGTGTCATCAAAAGGCGCTAGAAATCGAGATTCGGGAACGTAAGTGGAGATGGATTGGGCACACGCTGCGAAGAGATGAAAACGAGATTTGCAGAGAGGCGCTAGATTGGAATCCAGAAGGTCATCGAAGAAGAGGCAGACCCAGAAATTCGTGGCGGCGAAGTCTAGCCGCTGAAATCCGAACTGTCGACGAGAATCTTGACTGGGACCAGGTGAAGACGCTGGCTCCGGATCGTCAACAGTGGAGGTCTTTTACCACGGCCCTATGCACCGGAGGATCGGCGCGGGATCATTAAGTAAGTAAGTAAGTATCTAATTCAAAACTGCCTGCCCTAGGTTTATGATTAAGGCGCAATTTATGTTTTTACTATTTGAATTCAAAAAATTCGTTGGGATTTGGAAAAATTACCAAAAATTTCCAACATTCTGTATTGAATCGAAAAATGAAATTTATAGTTGAATTGTATTGATTTTCATTTATATTCTCATAAATTTAGTATTTTCTTCTTTCTAAATTTTAAATTGAAGCTCGATACGAAATTTTAAATTGCTTTTTTAAATCTTAAATTTTGATGATGCTTTTAACATCTGGATTGAATTTCTTGAAGTGAGCTTATTTTCACCTTAAACCATTAGAAAGTTGATTCCCACCTCCCAAAACGTGACGATATTCTACCACCAAAAGAAAAGAAATTGGAATTGGAAGGTTGTTTCTAGAGCAAAACAAAGCTTGCAATATAAGACTTGACGGAACGCCCCATAAAAAAAGAAGTCTTCCTTCCGAAGAAAAAGCTTAACTTACACAGCGAAAACTTTCACTTCGAACCCGATTCTCCAGAAGTCGGGACAGGAACTTTCTGTTGACAGTAAACTGTTGAATGTCGAGTTTGGAAGGTGTCGTCCATGGTTTAGTTCAGTTATTTTTTGTGTCCTTCGTTTATGTGCGGAGGAGAAATTATATTTTTCCGGAGAACTTACTGCAGTGCGATGTCATTCAAAATTATGCTTTGTTAGTGCTTTCACTTTTATTGGATTTGCTGAACTTGATCTTCTGGAAGAATTTATGATCCGAAATCCACGGTGACGGTGGATTTTAACTGCATGGTAGGTCTAGGTTATCAGCTTTAACAGCAGCACTATGAAATGGTCGTTGTTTTTTTAATTAATGGCCTGGTAAGGTCTCTGACTTTTCGAGGTGCCATGCTTGTTTAGTATACTGAGTAGACGAGTGATTTTTTAATTCCTCAAACCCTGAAGTCTGAAAAGCTTTGTTTTGTTTCTACATTCATTTATGATTTTTTGCATAATTTAAAAGTAATTTTTAATCAAATAAATCTTTATTTTTAGGTTTGTATGGGGAAAGTTCAACTGATTTCCTTCTGTGTGCCTATTTAAAAATTATTTAAAGGTAATGTTCTGCTGAAGTTTTTTTTTAATACTTAGAACCTCTGCAAAAATCGAGAATAAGTTTTAAAGTAGAACGACACTTTTCAGATATCAACCTTCAAAAACTCTTTAATGTCCACAATTCTATTGACTATTGCATAGCTAAAGTACGACCCATAAAAAATGCGAAAATACTGTACAAATTCAACTGTAGAAACCATAATCCCGAACTCATATGTTTAATCATATACTGTGGACTTGAGTTTTTAAAGGTTAGAATTTATTATTAAAAATCCTCTCCTTGAAATTCAGAAACCAAAGTTTGAATTCAGATAGTGATTTATTAGAAAACATGTGAAACTTTAAATTTGAAATTGAAGATATGGATTAGGTATTAAAATGTATAGGGTACTAGCTGATCCGGTACGAAATTCGTTTCTCTAGCAACATCAAAAATGTGATCTGATTAGATTTTACTGCTTTAACAAAATGAAATTTCCATATCACTCACACTGAAAAAAAACTTTTGGAAATGTATAGTGAAATTCGCACGATGACCCGTCGAATTATTTTGTTGTTGTTGTACGGTTATCCAAAATGAAACAAACAAAAAAGGATGGATTTTCTCAAAACATTCCTGTGCATTAATTTTCAAATCGATCCATTTTCACGTCATTTCAGCAAAAGCAGTAACAGTTAATATGGAAGACACATTTCCTGAATTTTAACCTCAAATTCAACATTAGAGAAAGATTGGTCGTTCCTCAAAACCCCGGTGTCAACAATTTTGAAAAACAGTAAACAATTTATGGTAAAGTGTCTCAAATAAAATATTTAAAATTTTTTACTGTTCTTATGGACGACCGCGATGTGAATTTTTGCAAGAAATATGGGCGACCCCTTTTGTCGACACATTGCCTAAAATTTAATTCCTGAAATAGATTGCTCGTCTGCTTATCAGTTTTTCATACAAGAAGTACAAAGCTTCAAATAATTAGGTATTTCGATAACCTGTACTCATAAAGTACCATCCAAAACCTTTGAATTATTTGCAACTGTGTCGGTTGATACCTCCCTTATTTAGGACAGAGAAGAATTTCCTTCATATGACCAACAAATTACGACAACTTAACCAATGAATTAAAAGAAACAAATAGTCGCTCAACGTTCAAAATAAAATTGCTTCGAATATTTGAAGAAAAGCTTAGTCGATAAAACAAGCCGAACAAAGCTAGTCTTAAGAATTTTTCAAATGGAAGCGTTGATCCTTTGAAATTTTAAATTTAGATGTAGAATGTTTTTAAATTTTTTTGTACAATTTAAAATGAATTTCTTAAAAGGAAATCTCTTTCTATTGAGATTCATAGAGTAAGTTAGTTAAGTTCGTATCGTCACATTTCCTCGCACTAGATTATACACAGTTTGAGTTCTCAGCATGAGTAAAATTTTGCTCGCGTTTTAAGTTTTTTTTTCTGTTCATTTGCTGCAAGATATGCTAAGAACAGTGGCGTCCATTACCAGCGGGGAATAATTCAGCCTTGTTTGTTTGTTTGTTTGTTTATTTATTTATTATCGCTACAAAAAAGATTAAACAAACTCAATTATAAACTCTTCTGTTCGTTCATTTGAAAAACTTAGTGAAAAAATCTTAACAAAAATTTTATACTTTTATTTATTTTAAGTTATTTTTGTAAATTTATTTTCGGCATATCGGTGATATGAGATTAAGAATATAAATTTCACCGATATGCCGAAAATAAATTTACAAAAAATTTTATATTTTAATAGAATTTGCTATCGCATTTTATGTGTTTATCAAGAATGCCTGTTTAATAAAGTTTATTAAATAAGCTTCTTTTCATAAAATTTAATGTCATGTATGAAGTATGAATAGCTTACGATCTTTATATTTCGTTTTAGATGTTGATTATGTCGTAAGTTCTAGGATTTCTGGTTATTTTTATTTTGTAAATGTTACTATTATTTGAAGCTTGAATTTGGATTCCAAATTTGAGCTTCAAATCTTCAATTTAGGAAGTCTGATTCTGTGCTAGGGTTCTTATCTTGAACTTTTGTCTAAAATTTAATGATTTTTCAGCTAGGGCAAATTTTCAAAATTTCAGAGTTTGAAAGAGCCACATTAAAGATTTTTTTTCTTTTAAAACTGAAAAAAATACGAATGATCAATGAATTTATGAAATTAACTTTAAACCATTATAGTGTTCTACTAACTCTAGGATATTTTTTTTTAAATATGTTTCAGATTACCATTAAGTACATGGATTCTCTTCTGGATCGACAGCATTTCAAACATGGTTTGATTTTATATCAATTACTAGCAGACCCGGTAAACTGCGTCTTACCATGTTAAACTTGGCGTCCATTTTCCATTTTTTCTTCGCTGTTTGACTTTAAAAAAGCATCAAATCTTGAGTTGTAAATCGTCTCGCTTTCGTAAACATGTCCTAGTTTTTTTTTACATATCCTTCCTTTCCGTTTACTCGAATTGTCGCGCTTAATTCTATCGGAATCAAACCTTAGAATTTTAACTCAATTCTACGGGTCTTCACATAATGTATCAAAAAATTCTAAAAATATCCACTCGTTAATATCTATAATATATATGTTTCATTTATTGAACACCATTTAGTTGATTTACTCTGCTTTGCTTGAGTTCACTTTAAGGTTGAAATCGAAATCAAAAGATTCTCATCAATTAGAATTTATTGAATATGAAACTTTATGGAAAAAGAATTTAGAATATTGAGACAATGTTTGAAGTATTTGCCCAATATTCTGTCTAACGCAGCACTTTCAGCTCCCGAGTAGCTTAGGTTGGTATATTTTTTAGAACTGAAGAAATGAAAAAAACATAAGAGAAGGTTTTTTACTAACCATTTTAAAGCAGCTTTTTGTTCACTATCCTCATCCTTGGAAGCAGTGGTAATTAAATAATATCCATATTTTTATCAAAATCATGTCCAAAATAAAAAGTTCGCCGTTTTTTATATTTGTTCGAGCAAAAAATGCAAATTAAATTCCTTTGAACAATAACCCAATTAATCAAGAAAACGATTGTTTTAGAAAGAAGGAAGATATATGTTTAAATGGGGTTGTACCTCTGTCCGCGGTTTTCACATCAGCGGTATAGTGTTTGGCGGTACGCTATTTTGGCGGTTTACCATTTGTCAAAAGGACCTAAAACGCGGTATAGCAATTGGCGGTTTGGTCGATTTGGCGGTTTACCATTTGGCAAATGGTCTTGTTTGGCGGTATTATATTTT